>NC_135726.1:7493306-7540693 GCF_964656455.1 Halichoerus grypus
ATCCTTACTAAATGATAAATAAAGGAATTTGACAGAATTGTGTCCTTAATAGCATTACAACTCTTTAAATCTATTTATGCATGTGGCTAAATATTAGAAGAGGCCACAGTGAGATGTATTAAATGGCTCGTATTCTGGTAAAGTTGGTTTATTTTCTGATATTGCTATTATTCATAATAATAATTGGCATCTATGCTGTGTTGTAGTCTGGAGTGCTAGGCAACAGCAGGTGGGCACATTTGTGGGCCAGTAAACTCAGGTCCAGAGAGGTGTGGATCCTGCTAACCAGTAAGTAGTAAAGTCAGACTCTAGGCCTCATGCTCTTTCAACTGCACCGTATTGCACCTCATGTTGTAAGGTTGACCAAAGAAGGAGAATTATTTTTTTATTTTATTATGTTATGTTAATCACCATACATTACATCATTAGTTTTTGATGTAGTGTTCCATGATTCCTTGTTTGCGTATAACACCCAGTGCTCCATTCAATACGTGCCCGCTTTAATACCCATCACCAGGCTAACCCATCCTCCCACCCCCCTCCCCTCTAGAACCCTCAGTTTGTTTCTCAGAGTCCATAGTCTCTCATGGTTCGTCTCCCCCTCCGATTTCCCCCCTTCATTTTTCCCTTCCTACTATCTTCTTTTTTTTTTTTTTTAACATATAATGTATTATTTGTTTCAGAGGTACAGTTCTGTGATTCAATAGTCTTACACAATTCACAGCGCTCACCATAGCACATACCCTCCCCAATGTCTATCACCCAGCCACCCCATCCCTCCCACCTCCCACCACTCCAGCAACCCTCAGTTTGTTTCCTGAGATTAAGAATTCCTCATATCAGTGAAATCATATGATACATGTCTTTCTCTGACTGACTTATTTCGCTCAGCATAATACCCTCCAGTTTCATCCACGTCGTTGCAAATGGCAAACTTTCATTCCTTTTGATGGCTGCATAATATTCAATTGTATACATATACCACATAAGAAGGAGAATTTTAAAATCATTTCTGCATGCAGCAGGAATGTTTAAGGTTGGCAACCTCCAGAGAGCGAGTCCTGAGGTCATATGGTGAAGGGAAACAAGGCGTGGAGGTTTCCCAGAGGAAGAATCCAGGAGAAAGGAAGGGGTTCAGTCTTCTTTTCTCTGTGTTCAAGGAATGGCTGGGTACATGGCTAACTCAACCTTCTATACCAAATTTTCATAAGAAATATACATTAACGTGTTACTAACCTTAAATATTCAAGATATTAAGAATATTCCAAACTGCCATGCAGATGCCTGACTTTCCATTACTAGAGATGATTTCCTACTATGGGAGCACTTTTAGCCCCATGATTCCCGGGATTTCAGTTACCAGTTTATCATTTGTAAGGCTTCTGATTGGAGATGTTAGCACCATTCTGAAAGCTCAGTTTTGGCCCCAAACATGATCTACTTTTTTTTTTTTTTTTTAAAGAAATGGAATATAAGACCAAATATTGGTTGATTGAATATCTTTGGCCATTTCACCTAAACATGCTGTAGTGTCCTATATAAGGGCAATACATTCTTTTCTAATGTCAGAAAAGTAAGAATATTTTGCCCCATGTCAAAGACATACTAGGGATAATTGTAATCTGTCGAAGACTAAGAAAGAGGGCGGAAATCCGAGTCTTAGTCTATGGTAATTTTCGATTTTAAAGATGATAGGCAATCTAGCTCAAAAGCCAGAATGTACCCTGCAAAAGGGACTGAGAGAGGCGGTACCTGCTGGAGCTTTGGACAGGCTCCCACCCATTCTCTACGGGGATGGTCCTGTTCTTCAGTGATGAAGATTTGGGAGTTTGTAACGCTAATGATGTGTAAATGCATTTTCAGCTATTTTATTAAGCTGGCCTTTCCAGGTTCATTATCATTAATATTTATGGCTGGGATATGTTCCTCCAGAGAGTCTGCAAATAGCTCTCCTATTGTTTGGGTAAAATTTGTAGCAAGTTGGTCTAAGGGGAGGCCCCAATGTGTCCAGGCTTGTACTTCTCATAGGAAACGAAAGCTTTGGCAATGGTTTTGTATGGCTGTTGCTCTTTAGTCTATGGGTTCAGGCATCTTTTCAATAGGGCTAATTAACTATGCTGTTATGAATCCAAGGGGGGAATGTGAATGTCTGTGTGCTGGAAGGCAGAGAGGGGTGGTAAAAATTCCCCAAGATCATAGCCCCCTTCGTTGCAATTGGTATTGGCCAGTTCTATTTTTGTTGCCATGGTCTCTGTCTCCAACAAAGGGTTATGGTGTCCTCTGGATGCAGAAGTGCAGCCAGAGTTCCCTGCCCAGTAAGACGGAAGAGTCTTCTTCCCAGGAAGAGCCCACACAGAGCCCTGGCACTTGCAATGGTGTCATCTGCACCTGCCAGAGATTTCCCACTGCTACATCTCAAATGGGGCTTGAAATTTCTGGCTGGGCCAGAAGGAAGGAAGTGGCTTTACCACTCAGCCATGCACCTGCTGATGAGCTCTGGGTGGGCTGGGAAGCTATGGGGAGATGACAGATTTAGGTATTGGAATCAAATGTTACCTCTGGCACATTTTATAACAAATAGCTAATTTTTACTTCCTAAAAACACTTTTTTGGGGGGAAGTGTGGAGCAGGTCTCACAAGAGCATAAGCCCTCTGAAGAGATGATAAGCACCAATTCCATAGGCAAGATCAGTCCGATATGAGCCCATATACCCAATTCCTGGAAGACACCTGACCCATGTTTCAGGTGAAATCCTCACCTGTAAAATTGAGGGGTTGGATAGATCATCTCTGTGGTCCTTTCCCTCAATAAAGCATTTTCTTGCCATTTAGATTCTAACAAGGCCTTGTTTATGTTTGGAACTGCCAGCGGATGCTGAAGCTGTCCCTGGGTGAGTGAGTTATGGTATCCACACCTCACTGGGCTGAAGGATGAGGTTGGGTCCAAGGTGGTATATCTGGTCTCCAAGTCATGGCATGGAAGGAAGGGAAAGCCTGTGACTGAGACCTTCTCTTGGGCTGAATTTCCTCTACTTACAGGCTGCATCTGGGTCCAACTGGGAGGGGCTACAGGGTGGGGAGCAGGTTGCACTGGGGACTCTGTGGAGAGGAAATACAAATTTGATCCCACCTAGAGGTGGAAAAAAGAGAACGGGGTTCTAAAAACAGCTAAAAATTAAGAGACACAGCAAACAAATGCAGCATGTGACCCTTGATAGAATCCTGGATTTCAAGATACGTCCCCAAAGGCAAGGGAAACAAAAGCAAAAATGAACTTTTGGGACTTCATCAAGATAAAAAGCTTCTGCACAGCAAAGGAAACAGTCAGCAAAACAAAGGGTCAACCCACGGAATGGGAGAAGATTTTTGCAAATGACACTACAGACAAAGGGCTGATATCCAAGATCTATAAAGAACTTCTCAAACTCAACACCCAAAAAACAAATATCAAGTCAATAAATGGGCAGAAGACATGAACAGACACTTCTCCAAAGAAGACATACAAATGGCTAACAGACACATGAGAAAATGTTCATCATCATTAGCCATCAGGGAAATTCAAATAAAAACCACATTGAGATACCACCTTACACCAGTTAGAATGGCAAAAATGGACAAGGCAAGAAACAACAAATGTTGGAGAGGTTGTGGAGAAAGGCGAACCCTCTTCCACTGTTGGTGGGAATGCAAGTTGGTACAGCCACTTTGGAAAACAGTGTGGAGGTTCCTCAAAAAATTAAAAATAGAGCTACCCTATGACCCAGCAATTGCACTCCTGGGTATTTACCCCAAATACACAGATGTAGTGAAAAGAAGGACCATATGCACCCCAGTGTTCATAGCAGCAATGTCCACAATAGCCAAACTGTGAAAAGAGCTGAGATGCCCTTCAACAGACGAATGGATAAAAAAGATGTGGTCCATATATACAATGGAATATTACTCAGCCATCAGAAAGGATGAATAGCCAACTCTTACATCAACATGGATGGGCCTGGAGGAGATTATGTTAAGTGAAATAAGTCAAGCAGAGAAAGTCAATTATCATATGGTTTCACTTATTTGTGGAACATAAGGAATAGCATGGAGGACACTAGGCGAAGGAAGGGAAAAATGAAGGGGGGGAATTGGAGGGGGAGATGAACCATGAGAGACTATAGACTTTGAGAAACAAACTGAGGGTTTTAGAGGGGAGTGGGGTGGGCGGATGGTTTAGCTCGGTGATGGGTATTAAGGAGGGCATGTACTGCATGGAGCACTGGGGGTTATACGGAAACAATGGATCGTGGATCACTACATCAAAAACTAATGATGTACTGTATGGTGACTAACATAATAAAAAAAAATCCTGGATTTAAAAGAAAAAGCTATAAAGGACATTAGTGGGACCATTGGGGAAATTTGAATATATGATTGTGTATTAGATGATATTATATCAATATTAACTGTCTTAAATGTGAAACTGGGGTTCTGGTTATGTATATATCTAATAGATAGACTATCTAGAGAGAGAGATGAAACAAATGTAGAATATTAGGAGTTGGTGAATGTGAGTGAAGCTTATGTGGGAGTTGACTGTACTATACTTTCCACACTTCCGCAAGTTTGAAGTCTTTAAAAAGTGTGGGAAAATGACTTGAAAGTCAGATACGTGCTATAGTTTAGGGAACTGGGTAAAGGGTACACAGGATCTTTGTGTTATTACTTACAATTTCATGTGACTCCCCAGTTATCTCAAAAATAAAAGGCTTGATTGAGAAAAGAGAGGATAGAAGGCAAATATGGCAAAATATTAACATCTGTTCTAATGGGGCTTGGAAATCTGTTATATTTGTTCTATTATTAGTTTCATTATTTTCTGAATGTTTGAAATGCCTAGTAAAAATACACCCTCTGGAGTTTTCTGGTCAGCCCTCCAAGTGTGCACCTGGCCCCAGACCCACTGCTGGTCCCGCAGGCTGTGCTCTGAGGAGTCTGCTGGGCAGGTGGGAGGAGGCGCTCAGCCTTGGGGCTGACCCTGCCCAGAACCATGCCTCCGACTTTTTACTTCCCTTGTTTAACCTGGGAAAGCATCTAGTGCCCCCAGAGGGTCAGGACTTCCTACTTCCCTGGTCGCTCCTGCTGTGCTCCACCGGATCTCCCCACATGCTAAGGAAATGGGCAAAAGGACACAGCCCCGCTGCTTCTTGGTGTATCTCTAGACTGCAAAGACTGTCGCAAGGAAGCCTGTCTTCTCACGAGAATCCTTCAGTTTTGTGTTGTAGAGGAAAAAGAGAGACCCACATACCAGAATTCATTTATTACATAGTTAAATCACAACTTTACAATACATTCGAAAGGGACTAAATGAGACGTGCACAGTAGTTTAAATGTAAAAAGAGAAAACAATGTCCAAAAGGTCAGTTCGATTGGAATATAATTTTAGTAATAAAGAGTAAAGCGTTTTCGGCCGGGAGTCACAGGACAAGCTGGGCCGTAGCAAGGCTATTCGCATGGATTCTGAATGACAATCAAAAGATATTCCTTATCTGTGGAGAGAGGTGGACAAAATTAACCCACCCGAAAAATTAAATTTAATAAATGAATACTTCAGCTAACCTGCTTTTCTCTTCAAAACATCACTTGGACTTTCTATAGACCAATGGTTTCCCATCCTCATTGCACTTTGGAATCACCCGTCCAGCTTTCAAAAGCTACCATGACCTGGGGCCCAGTTCCAGAGCACCTGATTTCATTGGCCTGGGGCGAGGCCTCAGGTATCAGTAATTGTTTTTGTAAAGCTCTCCAAGTGCTTTTCATGTGTAGCCAGGGTGAGGACACAGGTGGAGAAAAAGCTTCAGTTTGTGGGTCATTCTGATTTTATAGATGTTCTATAGAGAAGTTTGTTCTAGACTAGATTTTGGAGCATGAGTCCTGTTTTATACAGACATTGGCTAATACTGTGCATGTAATTCCTTCAGGGAAAGAAGTATTTCTATGGCTGCTGTCTGTCCATAGACCAAGTGAATGGGTTCTCTCCCAGGGAAGGTGTGAGACCCTACAGGCCTTTGATCCACTCCCTATTTTATCCTTTGGACAGGGGCATTTCTCCACTCTCCTGAAAGTCTCGGTGTCCTAAGTTCACCTAATGTGGGACCTACATCTCCTAAAAATTTTGATTTCTGATAAATGCAAATGGGCAAAAATTTCAGCTTCTTCAAAGGTTACATTTGTCCCTAATTTCACAAAATTTCCAGGTTGGATTTTTCAGATTCAAACATCTTCATTTTGTAATTGAAGAACATTATGAGCCATGTTGCATGTTAAAATCTATACTTCCAGTTCATTGAAACAAAGCTTCTATCCGGTAAAGCAGAAAGATGTTTTAAATATGAAACAAAATGCCACATTACCTGGGGCTACCATGATTTCATGTTTCTTTGATCTGATCCTAAGAAAAGTGAGGTCGTTCTGAGGATCAATGTCACGGACCGTGCTCCTGGCTTTCATCGTCAGCTGGTGAAGAAGACCTGCATATTGAACCGTTGTCGAGTTGTCCAACGTTGTTCGGATAGGAATACCTGTTACGAGATTCACTTTTGGGTTAATATTTTTTGACTATCAAAGGAATATGCACACGGTGGAAACACTGGAAAATACTGGTGATTGTAAAGTGGAAGAAAAAGTTATGGCCGAGATTAGTCACTGGTAACAATTTTAGCTTACTCCTTGCCAATCTTTTTGTCTTTACGTGGGTTTTAAAATATACTTGGTCAAACTATCATAACAAAATTGACTCTTGCTTTTTTCTTCATTTAAATGATAGCATATACAAGCTGTTCTTGTCAGTGATAATGCCATCAAATTATTTTTAATGGCTGTCCACTATTTTATAAACATAATATAACCAATCCCCCATTGTTAGATTGTTAGGAACTGTTTTTGTTGTTACTGTTGTTGTAGCTAATGGTGTGATGAACGTTTTGGTGCATACGTTTTTTGGAAGCTGTGAATTGATTACTTCAGAACTAAGGTAACATATTACTCTACAAAATGTACCTCCAAGCGGCCGGTCTACAACCATTGTGCTTTGAAATGCTTGGTCTGTGACCTGGTGCTAGTTTCCTCCCCTAAGGCCAGAAATAGAAAGGGATATCACAGCCCATGTTGAAGAGTATATCAAAAAGGGATTTTAAACATTTCTTTGTATCTCCTCATACAGTATTTTGCATACCTTAAATTTTATAGTAGAGGACACAGCAGCAAGGGCACTCTGGTTTTGCTGGGCATTCCTTGGTTTGTGCTCATTCTTGGCTTAAGCATTATTAAATTTAGTTGCTTGTGTGCTCTATTGTTCCATTATGTGCATTTAAATCTGAACCTATTAATTTAACTGGGAAAATCTAGCCAGACAAATATGCAAGTATAATTCAATTCCGTTCAAATCAATCTAGCTCAATTCAGTTCGCTTGGTGCTTGGGGCTTATTTTTGAACAGGTGCTGTGCTAGGGACTTTACATATGTTGTGTTGAATCTGAGAGGGCCTTTAGATGATTTTGAGAACTACCGGATAGCCAGGGAATCGCAAGGATTTGTTTTGCCAACTTGCCTTTAATTTAGGGGGACATATAAAGGTGAGTTTGGGGTTGCTCAGATTCTACAAGTACCTGAATTAAGGCCAAGCAGTGAAAGAGGCGAACATAGCTCTGGGCTTTCCCTCAGAGAATGCAATTCCAGAAACTGTTACACAAGAGAGGACTTCAGGTGTGGAACAGTAATTACAAACTAAGGATTTTCCCAGTTTTTCATATTCTTTGAGAACATCCATTCTGACCATGAAACAGACTACTTGCTTTTCTCTTTTAAGAAAACCGTTACCTCTGGAATGGGTCTTGCCAAACAAGACAAGGACAATATTTACAGGAAAACCTGTTCAATAAATAAGGTTTTATATCAGATGTGTTCATTTCTATATAATTATTTGTTGGCCACTGTACCCTGAAGTCAGTTATGTCATTCACAGCTGATGAAACATGGCAAGGCCTGTGTCTTTAACAAGCAGCAGACTGAAATGTAGCAAGCACTCCACCTTTTGAAAGCACATCCTGTGGACTAGTTTTATTTTGCATCCTGAAGAGTGACTACCTACAAAGTCTGCACTGCTCAGTGTCAAAACAAGAAATACAACCAGAATAAATTATTTAAAATATAGATGACAAGATTATGAATCCAGTGCTCAGGCCTATTTAGTTAGTCTATTCATGATCCAAGTCAGTAAATAAAACAGCCTTTCTGAATAATAAGTGCACGCCGTGGAAACCCTTGGAGTTGTTCATATCCACTACAGTCCGCTTGAAAAAAATCAATCAACAAATATTTATTGAGCTCTTTCTTGGTACCATGTGAGGTAATTAAAAAATAATTTATTAAGAAAGCAATTTTAGCCCATGGTAGAAAATTCACCTACGTCTCCTTCTGAGAAGTAGTCATTGGTTTCTTTGGTAACCTTGCAGAGACATTCTAAGTGTGTTCAAGTATGTTTGTGTTTGCGTTCTTCATTCCTTAATTGTATTGTTCTCTATTCTGTACTTTTATTTTCATTTCAAGACTTGGAAAATGATTCCATTCAGTACACATAAGGCTGGGCCACTCAGGTTTGTGACTGCATAACATGATTGTTGAATGGATGCCTTATGAACATGTAACTAATAAATCCTCCTGACGGGCATTTAGGCTGTTCCCAATCTTTGACTTTTATAAGCAAGGCTACAGAATATGTCTGTGTGCATGCCATTTCACATTTGTGTCTAGGGGTAGGATAAATCCCTACGATGGAACTTCCAGAACAACGAATATGAATTTGATATTGCTGAATTTATGGTAGTACTTTAAAATAGGACTCTCTATGATCCCAGTAAGCTGGTAGTCTTCGACTGTACATTTGTATTTTGGTTGATTGTATTTCAAAAGTATAAGGAATTGGCTGGATGGCTAATAAAATCTAGTGAAATTCAAATGATGGATTGTTAGAGATGTCAAGAACACTTAAAATTAAGAGCCAACAGAAATCAGGCTTATATATACATAAGAATATATAATAGTTATGACTGCCTGGGAAACAAATATGTATATTCACCAGTATCTAATTCAACAGTCAGTGCTGCAGTATTGTAAACAATGAATGGTTTTATAAATGAGAAACCAACATTAACAAAGAATCTATTCTAATAAAAACCTGTACCACTCAGCAGTGGGCAAAACCGGTAAGTCTACCTTATCATCATGGATAGGATGCTTATGTTTCAGTGACAGTGAAACCAAAGGACTCTGGTTAACACATCATATGAGGAGATCTAAATGTATAAATGTGGTAGAAGGCCTACCTCATCATGAATAAAACCTGAAGATATGTTAAAATGATTTGCTGAAAATGACACTAAAACCACTAGTAGTAAACAAGAACACATGAACACCATCTTAGTTAAATATTTTCAGTATTAAGGTTCAGGGGTCTTCTGAAAGCGGCAAAGCTGCGCTATAATAAATGGTACTTTCATCTAAAATTGAGTAGGCTGCTGAAATGGAATATCTTATGAATTCTGATCACACAACTTATACCATATGCTATTAATAAACATGCTTGTTATACACTCTGGTTGTTAAGAATCTGACCATAAAAATAAACCTTTCGTTTATATTTTTGGGAAAAAATTAATTTGGCTTTCAGACGAGTGCCCTGAATCCTAATAAAATCTTATCCTAGTAGGGGTTAATTAGGCGAAGTTAATTGGTATTAAAAATGATATTTTGTTGCCTTTGGATAAGAAAAATATTGAGAAACTTCAGGAAAGTAAAGCAAAAATCAATTGTAATTCCAACACTCAGAGATGATCACCGTAACACATCGCTGCCTTTTCTTCCATATGTATTTTAAGTGTGTATGTGTGACTGGATATATTTATGATTAGGATACTTTTTATTTCAAATTCTAAGATGTCTGTCCTAGGCTTGGCACAACAAACAGGTTCTTGGTTGGCTTATGCATGTCAGGAAGGCATCCTGTCATATATTTACCTTCTGCATTTACGACCATAGTTCCAATAACCCCTTTATGGCTCTGGATCCTCTTTAGGGTTTCCTCCACCTCCGCCTGAAGAGATCAGGAAGGCAATTAACCAAAGGGGGTTTTTGTGGTAACCCCAATCCTAAAGTGAATAATGTTTAGAGAGACACCTACCCCCCAATCTCCTTAACCTAAAATACTGGATACTATAATCTCAGACCTCTGGAAGAGAGCTTTGAAATGGTCAAGTCCTGTATCCAAGCCTATATAAGACTCCTACATACAACCCTGACACATCTCTTGGCCTGAACTCTTCTAGGGGTGGAAAGCTCACTGCCTCACAAGAGTTCACTCAACTTTTAATGTCTCTATTCGCTGGAAAAGCATTCTCTAAATTGGACAGAAATCTTCTCCCACTCATGCTTTGCTCATTGATCTTTCTGTATTCATATGAAAAATTCCTTCTCTGTATTATAGTCCTTCAAATAGTTATAGAGATATATGGTTACCTCCCTCTGTCTAAAAGTATCCGTTCATGAGATATCTGCTTTTTAGTCCTAAATGTTACCTACTTGGGAGTTCAGATGATTAAATTCAGGATATTCTGTAAACACAACATATTCCAGGATTCTCTTGGTAACGAGAGCCTGGGTCTCAGTGCAAGCTGAATGTTCAACCATAAATGATTATGTTGGAACCCCTTAATTAACTCAGCTTTCTGAATTAATCTTATGCACAGACTATATTGTACCAGTTTTATTCCCCTCTACCAATGCTAAAATCACAAATAATCTTTTTCAAACTTGCATATTATTCCCGAGTGGTCACTGGATTTTCTGAATTCAAACAGTATCCTGAAGTTTCTTGATGAAGGTTTGTGATTTATTTTTTCCTTCCAACATCACAGAGGTGAACATTATCCTACTTTAGTCAAAAAGATAGTTTTCTTTTGCACTTGATGTGGGCAGGGACACTTACGTCCTCTTTTCCACCACTACAGCAGGTACTTCTGAATTTCAGGCATTTGTGTACTGGACTCTTACTTTTTGCCATTATGAATACCATCTCTATTATTTACCTAGCATGCTGTTTAAATTATCTCACTACCAAAAACTTAAACACATTTTACAGGGAAACTATACATCACTACCACTACTAAATGGAAATCTGCTACTATTTGTCATAAACAGAAATAACCATAAAAGCAAACAAAATGAAGAGAGAGCATATGATTAAATTCTACCCCAAAGAAAGGTCTGAGCCTGAACTCTGATATTCAGGTGAAAAATGGAAATTACCAAATGACAGTGGTATTAAGGACCTAACAGTGCCGGGGGCTTTCTCCTGGATATAGTCTACAGGCTGGGGCTGGGGAAGAGGAATAACTTTTCAGATGTGATTCGCTGTGTTATTTGTTATTTCTGAGCTATCTTACATAGCAACTAGAGTTTGCATATCACTTTGGGAAACACTGCACTAAAGCGAAATAGTTATACAGGGGATCCAAAATGTATTACATTTTTGCCGTCTTTAAGGACAATGTCCACAGCTCCTTACAACCACTCACACCCGTTTATCTTTTTTTTTTTTTTACTTCTCTCCCAAATACCTCTCTGCTGTCAGCCTTTCCCTCTTCTCTTCCAGTTGTTTTTTCGTGATTTCTGCGCCCCCCAATACAATCTCTGAATCCCCATCTCCAATCCCCTTTTCATTCTTCTTAAAATTCTTTCACCTTGCTCCTTTTCAAACTATCCCCAGTCTCCCCTTTCCTTTTCTTCTTCTTCTTTTTCATTTTTTGCTCTCTCCTCCTTTTCCTCTTTATTTTCCTTTCTTCTTTCTCAGTGTCGCCTCCGTCTCCCCTCTCCCCATTTCCCTGCTCTCCCTGTCGCATCTTTCTTCCTTCCCAGGATCTGACTTTTCTCCTCTTCATCTCGTCTTTTCCTTTTCAAACTTTTCCTCACTATCGACGTCTCTCACCCCCTCAACATCTTTCACTCCCCCACAATCTCTCTCTTTCTCGATATCTACACCCCGCAAATTCCAGCCCCCGGAATCAACTCCATAGGTAACTATCCCTCAAGAGAGTTTCCCCCATCTAGATATCGTCTCCCCTCTAAGGTCGCCCTCTCCTTCCTCCCGGGTCTCCCCGTCGCCCCTCCAAGAAGCTTCTGGAGCCCCCAGCCCTCGCTGCGACCCCGGGACGGGCGGGCCAGGGTCGGCCTCGGGGGCCGGACAGGGAAGGCCCCCGACGTCGGCGCCCCTGAAGCGACGGGTCGCAGACTGAGGCTCCAGATTTACCATAGTGCGGACGGCGAGACTCGACTCAGTCCGGCACCACCGCTGCCCGGGAAGTCAGCAACGCTTCCAGCCGTTGCTAGGAGACGGGGGAGGATGTGACCTCCCGGAAGTGTCGGTGCCCGCGCCTGCGCGTACGCTGGTCCGGCGGCAGCCGGGGGCGACTCTTCCGCCCTGAAGTGGTCTTGACGCCTTTCGGCCGCCGTAGGCGGAGGTTGAGGCCGGTGGCCCCCGGTCGCTTACCTGGGTGCACCAGGGCCCGCGGGGCCGTGGGCCTGAGGAGCCGAGCGGGCATAGGCCTGGTCATTCGTTCGTCCATTCAGTCATTCATTCCTTGAGGTACGCTTTAATGTAACAGCCACTTCCTCATTCAAGAACGTTTTCTTGAGCCCCTGCCACGTGCTGGGCGCTCTGGGCCTGAGTTCACTCTAGCCGAGGAGACAGACCACATGCGACACACGAAGCAACACTGTCCCAGTGTGATACGTGCTCTGGAGCCAATAAGCAGGGGATGGGGCCGTCTGACTCTGGGCTTGGGCCGCTTTAGAGATTTGGTGACAGACTCAGCGGCCTTGCGACGCTCAGGGTACTTTCGCACTGTCCTCTTTGTTTCCCGCCCCCACCGATAGTTTTTTTTTTTTCCTTAAAATATATCGCAGCATTGAATAGTACAACCATATATATATATATATATATATGTTTGTTGATTTACATCTCCTTACCCCCCAGACAGTAGGGTAAGCTACATCTTGACGCTCTTCAAGTAGTAGTGTCCCCTTACTGCTCTTCACTCAGTTGAAGAGTTGATACTCACCAGTGTATTTGTTTAATCCATTAGGGTTTTGTTTTGTTTTATGTTTTGGTTTTTGTTTTTTTTTTTTTTTTGGTCATTATCTGTCAGCAGTTCTGAGTTGCTGAGAAATTGCAGGTGGTAGTGTTGGAGGCTCAACAAATTGCCATAGAAGAGCACTTCACTAGCTATTTAAGGAACTGATGGAGGAAACGAAAAGGTCGGTTAGGGATGGTCAGCAGTCACTTGACCTTTTGAAGGGCATTGGTAATGTCTCTGTGGCCTGGGAGGCAGAGACTAACCATTGTCAGAAGTGCAGCAGGAACATGTGGTGGCTGGAGTCATAACGTCTTGGGGTTTGAAGAGGGCAAACACTGATTGCTAGATACAAGTTACAGGTTGGGAATTCATCCCCGTTGGACCATGCTGTAAGGACTCCCTGTGCTACTGATGGGGTTTGTGGTTCCATTTCCCAAAAGCAGCCTCCAGCCAAACAAGTCATACTTATTGTTAAGAATGTCAACTAGAATCTGAATGGGCCCCTGTCAGGGATGCTCTGAAACAATTTTGAAGTTGGTCCATTTCAACTTAAGAGTCTATCATTTCGTGACATTATGACAATACTGTGAGAAGCTGTAGTTCTGCTTTCTTTTTTTGGTGCTGGGGGAGGAGATAATGGTCACTGTCATTCTGTCCTTTTTCCTCCAAGAAACTTAAAAATGCCTCCCAAAAACCCAGATCACAATAGCTAAGTAATCCTCCTTTTGACCAACACCTGGATCTCCAACCAAGATTATTTGGCGTGGACAGCTAAGGTTGTAGGGGAGGAATCTGGTGTGTGTGTACAGATCTGGCTCTTGACTGATTGCCTATATCTAGCATTTTAAATAGTAAAAGTATAGGTATTTTCAGTAATAAAAATGGCTGAACTTTATAAAGACCAATTCTAGGGCTTTCTGGGTGTTTCTGATCAAGGATATTCCTACTTGATTGTGTAGCCATTTGTTTTGCTTATAAAAATCAGTGGCTGTGCACCATATCTTTTATGTCAGTCAGCTTTAATGAAGGAATCAACTGCATATGCATAGAGTGTGAATCCCCTCGTTTATGGAGTCAAGGTGTCAAACTCGTTCAATAGCTGACGGCTGTGATTAGAGCAAAGAAAGACTCCAGCATGAAAGGCACTGACAGGAGTACCCAACTGCTGAAAAAGTAATAAGAAGTAGCCAAACTGACTTCTAACCAACAGTCAAGTTTGACTCACTGTGCACAGGAAATCAATGAGGAGAATATGAGCCATTTTCTCCTTATTGATTTTCACTTCTAATTATTCCTTGGAGGTAGCTTGGTTTAATTTTTATGCCTTTTTGTAAATTATCCCTTTCCCTTCTCCTCCTCCTGCCATCCCGTTACCCCTCCTTTTAACCTACAGTAAGTGCTAAGTAACTTTGAACTTAAGTGAAAGAATTAATGCGTATTTTTTTTCAAGTACTCTGAAGTGACCCCCAAATTTGTGGTACATACAGAGACAAAGTCCACTATTCTTCACATAATTTTGTCAAATAATTTTGTCAAAATGAGGTGATTTTTTTCTGGGGTCTCTCTTTCCCACTGGTAGGTGCTAGTGCTCTTTGCTTAGCTTGAAGAAATCCAGGTAATTTGATAATCTTGAGTCGTCTCTTGGAATTTTCTTTACCACCCCATACATCTATCTATCTTTGGCATTCGTGTTTAGTTGGCAAATACTATAAACTGGGCCATGGAATATATTTGGTGCCCATTTTCTCATAAGATAAGACATTCTTTGTCAACTTAAACAGAACTTCTAGTACTTATTTCACTTCAGAAAGTGAAATGTTAGATTCTTTCATTAGATTCTTTGAAAATGCCCCCTAGTAGTAAGGCAGAATTAGAGGATGTCAGTGATCTCAATAAGTATTGCACATAATACAACCTGATGCCAGAGATTTGCAGAATTATAGGTTTAAGGTTTCAGAAGGTCAACTATTTTCTACTTATTAGGACAAGGGCACCCTCTAGGGTAATTCTTTCCGGGAGTCAAGTGTCACATAAACATTTACTTGCCATAAAGGAATTCTCCCTGTTGGAATTAAATGGTTTCCTTGAGCACAGAATTTGGAGTTGCATGCAGCTGGGGTTGATATTCCTAGGTGTGTTTCCCTGAGTAAAATAAATTCTCAGAGCTTTCATTTCCTCATTTATAAAAGAGGAAAGATAGTATCTACCTTAGGGAGTTGATGTGAGATTTAAATCATACGGGTAAATGCCTGGCTTGTACCAGATGCCCAATATGGATCATTTTGCCACGTTTCTTTCTTGTGTCTTTTCCTTTCTTTAGTCCATCCTTCCTTTTATCTTTCATTCCTTTTCTCTTCTCTCTCCCTCCATCTCATCTCTTTCTCTAGCCTCTTCCTCTCTACTTCTGTCCCCTGTTTCTTTCCTCTCTTCTTAACCACCTTCTCTTCAACCTCCTTTTCCTTCATGCCCTCCCTAGGAAAAATATCCAGAATTCATATTGTTGACTTTCTCACTAAAGGACATCTTTCCCTTTCTTCTCTTATTCCCCCCCCCTTTTTTTTTTAAAGATTTTATTTATTTGACAGAGAGAGACACAGTGAGAGAGGGAACACAAGCAGGGGTGGGTGGGAGAGGGAGAAGCAGGCTTCCCGCGGAGCAGGGAGCCCGATGTGGGGCTCGATCCCAGCACCCTGGGATCATGACCTGAGCCAAAGGCAGACGCCCAATGACTGAGGCACCCCACCCAGGCACCCCTCTTATTCCCTTTCTCCTGCTATTCACATTGAATGTATTCTTCATTGACCCCTAATCTCATTTTCCCACAAGCTCCATTTTTATTTTTATTTATTTAAGTAATCTCTATGCCCAGTGTGGGACTCGAACTCACAACCCCAAGATCAAGAGTTGCATGCTTTACCAACTGGGCCAGCCAGGTGCTCCCATAAGTCTTACTTTTCAAATTCTAGCTCCAGTAAGCAGTTCCCAACTCAGTGAATTGCACTTAGTAGAAATTCTCAGTATCTCAGAGTTGAGGGCAAACTAAGTATTTTCTCATCTGTTAATTTTGTTCAAAGAAGGAAGGGCTGAAGGGAGCAATAAATACCACATACTTTATGTACCTCTTCTTTTTTTCTGATAATCCATTCCCAAAGTCTTTCATCTGTTTTTTTCAAGCTCTCTGATCTATTTAGTTTCAAAATTATTAAATTTGGTAGGTACGACACAAAAAAAGTTAGATGCACAAAAGTTAGGGTGGTGAGTTACTAAAAAATGAACTCTTGTGTAACTCTCAACTAGGTGAAGAAATAGAACACTGTCTGTATTCCAGAAGCATCCACATGGCCAATTCCAATCATTACATCCATAGTGTATGGCCTCAAAAGCCTAAAATATTTATCTGTCCCTTTACTGAAAAAATTTGCCAGTCTCTGTAATAGTCTTTCCTTCTCTCTTTAGTTTTCAAAATATGTTTGGTGGTTGAAAACAAAAAATTATAACATTGTTCAGAGTTTTCAAAGTATATACATATAGTATGTAAAATAATTACAGTAGAAAGTCGGGGAGGGAAAGTGATTTATCTAAGGGTAAGGATCTTACATTCCACTTGAAGTATTTAAGTAGTGATTCTAAGTAGACTGAAAAATGAGGTATATAGCTCCTAGAGCAACCAGTAAAAAAGCATACAGATGTAGCAAAACATCATAATAAGTTAAAATGAAATACTAAAAATTGTTCAAATAATCTAAAAGGGAAAAGGGCAAACAGTGGAATGGAAAACAAGTGGAACAATTAGAAAGCAAATATTATAATTGTAGAATTAAATCCTGATATATCAGTGATTGCATTAAATGTAAATAGTCTAAGCACATCAATTAAAAGACAGATTGTTAGAATTAATTTTAAAAAAAGATCAGTGATTTGTGTTTCTGGAAATTTGGAGTAGATGTACTTTTCCCTATTCCTCCTACTAAATATAACGAAATGCCTGGAAATTATACAAACACAAGAAGACTCTGGAATATGGAAAGAATTAGATTGCCAAGGGAATTTGGGACCCAAGGAATGACACGATCATAAGTTACCTGGGTTTTCTTTTTGCCACATATATTCTGGACTTGGAGCTGAAGAAGCTGGTAACCCAAAAGTCTGACAGACATGGAAATTTTAAAAAGCTTTTTAAATTAATTTTAAAATTAAAATTAAAAAATTAAAAAAAGTTTATTCTCTAGCCAAGGGACCAGGAAAGGACCAGCCAGCAAGATGGAAAGTCATAGAAAATAACCATACTTGTCCAGCTAAACACCACAGAAAAAGACTAGGAAGGCCAGGTGGAGAGTATAGACTTCCACTCTTACTTTACTGTAACTCCCCCCATCCTGCACCAGATAATATCAGAGAAGGCTTAGTAAGAAGTCAGTTCTTTCATCCTTCTTGGTATTAACTAATTAGGCACCTCCCCACGCCTTGCAGCAGTTTCAGTGAAGTCCATTTGGGGAGCCTGGACTGCCACCTCCACCATAGCATATGATAATCACATTAAATATAAACAATCAAAATATACTAATAAAAAGGTATAGATCATCAGAGTGGATTAAAAAACATGACCTCACTACATGCTGTCTACAAGTCACTGACTTCAAATATAATAATATAGGCATATAGAAAATAAAAGGATGGAAAAAGATATGTCATGTAAACAATCCAAAGAAAGCATGAGTAGTTATACTAATATTAGATAAACAGACTTCAAACCAAAGAAATTTACCAGGTACAGAGAGGACCAATAATGATTAACATGGTCACTTCACCAAGAAGACATAGCAAATCTAAAAATGTATGCACCAAACAGCTGAGCTGTGAACTGTATAAAGCAAAAAGTGGCAGAATTGAAAGGAGAAGTTGGCATATCTTCAGTGATATTTGAAGATTTTAACACCTCTTTCTCAAAAATTGATAGAAGAATCAGACAGAAAATCACCAGGGATAGAAAAGTCAACATCATCAACAAATAAGATCAAGTTGACATTTATAGAACAATCAACGTCAGTAGAATCCATATTCTTTTCAAGTGCCTGCAAAACATATACCAAGATAGACCATATCCTGGGCTATAAGACACACCTGAACAAATTTGAAAGAATTGAGCTCATACAGAGTATGTTCTCCAACTACAGTGGAGTCAGGCTAGAAATCAATAACAGAATATTAGGAAGATATCCAAACACTTGGGAAATAAACAATACTTTCTAAATAATCCATGAGTCACAGAGGAGATCTTAATGAGAAATAAACTAACGGTGAACTAGATGAAAATGAAAATACAGGATATCAAAATTGTGGGATACAGCTAAAGCAATGTTGAGAGGGAAGGTTATAGCACTAAATGCTTACATTAGGAAAGATGAAACAAATTAATAATGCGAGCTCTCACATGAAGGGCTTAGAAAAGAAGAGCAAAATCAAAGTAAGCAGAAGAGTGTAAATCATAAAAATAAGAGCAGAAATCAATGAAATTTAAAACAAAAACAATAGAGAAAAAATAAAGAGTTTGTTTTTCGAAAAGATCAATAGACACACTTCTAACAAGGTGGTCAAAGATAAGAATGGGAGAAAACACAGATGAGCAGGAATGAAACGTGGGATGCCACTACATACTCTGAAGATATAAAAAAGAGGGAATGCTGTAAACAGCTCCACATGCATACAGTTGATGACTTAGATGAAGTGGACCAGTTCCTTAACACCACCTACCACAAAAATTCACCCAGTATGAAATAGGTAATTTGAGTAGCCCCATACTATTAAATACATTGAATTCATATTTGAAAATTCCCCAAAAGAAATCTTCACTGGAGATTCACTAGAAAATTCTCTGAAATGTTTGAAGAATAATTAACATGATATATACACAACATCTTTCAGAAAATAGAAGGGGGAAAACTTCCCAGTTCCTTTTATGAGGTTTGCATTACCCTGATCCTAAAACCAGACAGAACAGTATACAAAAATTAATAAGTAAATGGAAAGAAGGAAAGAAAATTATGCACAAATATCCTCCATGAATGTACATGCAAAATCCTTCACAAAATATTAGCTAATAGCATTAGCAATGTATAAAAAAATTACACACCATTACCAACTGGAGTTTATTCCAGGGATACAAGGCAGACTCACCATTCAAAACTCAGTCAACATAATCCACTATACTAACAGGCTAAAGAAGAAAAAAAAAAACACATGATTTTGTCAGTTGAAGAATTTGACAAAATTTAACCCTCATGATTTTTAAAAAAAACAGCAAATTAGGAATAAAAGAGGACATTTATAATTTTATAAAGGGCATCCACAAAAAAGCTACAGATGATATACCTAATGTTGAAGGACTGAATGCTTTCCTCCTAAAATCAGGAACAAGTCTTCTTTCACTACTCTTGTTTAATACAGGGCTGAAACTTTTAGCCAGTTCAATAAGGCAAGAAAAGGAAATAAAAGGCAAACATGGAAATGAAGAAATAAAACTGTCCCCGTTTGGAGATGTCATGAAATGACTATATAGAAAATGCCAAGGAACTTACAAAAACAACTAGAAATGAAACTCGCATGTATAAAGCTAACAAAACATGAGTAAGACTTGTATGCTGAACACTACAAACTTCCGATTAAAGAAAATGAAGGTCAAAATAAATGGGGGAGGGGTCTGTTCTCTCTAAATTGATATATAGGCTTAACACCGTGTCTGCCAAAATCCCAGCAAGATATTTTACAGATATAGAGAAAATCATTCTAATATTTATATTGAAAAGCACAGGAAATATAATGGGAGAAACAATTTTTGAAAAAGAATAAAGTTGGAGGAATCCCGGTACCCAATTTTAAGACCCGTAATGTAGTTACAGTAATCAAGAGCGTGTGGCATTGGTGGAGGGATAAACAAGCAGGTCAGAACAACAGGATAGAGAGCTCTGAAATAGTCTCACACAAAAGCACCCAACTGATTTTTTGACAGGGGTGCAAAAGCATTCAGTGGAGGAAGGATAGATTTTTCAGTAAATGGTGCTGGAGAAATTCAACATCTATAAACAAAACAAGCAACCAAACCAAATCAAAACAAAGTCCTTGACTTAAGACTCACACCTTACATACAGATTCACTCAAAATGGATCACAGACTTAAATACAAAACTGTAAAGCTTTCAGAAAAAAAAAAAAAACAACACAAGAGAAAATCTTAATACTTCAGAGTTAGGCGAAGAGCTTGTGGACTTAGCACCAAAAGTGCAATATATAGAAGGAAAAACTGATGGATTTAATCAAAGTTAGTAACTATGGGAAGACCCTGTTAAGAGAATGAAAGACCAGCTACAGACTGGGAGCAAATGTTTGTACACCATGTATCTGATAATTAGCGTCTAAAATAATGAAGAATGAAGAATTAATGAACTCTCAAAACTCAACAGTAAAAAAGCAGATGATCCAGTTAGAATGTGGGCAAAAGACATTTCAGTGAAGAGGATATAAAGATGACAACTAAGTACATAAGAAGATGTTCAACATCGTTAGCCATTAGGGAAATGCAAATTAAAACCACAATGAGATAGCACTACACATCTATGAAAATGCTTAAACACAAAATAGAGACGACATCAAATGTCAATGAGGATGTTGAGAGACGGGATCACTCATACACTGAAGTTTCATTTTGTGTGGTTTTCTTTGTATTTATCCCACTAGGGGTTCGTTTTGAGTCTTTTTTTTTTTTTTTTTAATTTAATTTTTTTATTGTTATGTTAATCCCCATACATTACATCATTAGTTTTAGATATAGTGTTCCATGATTCATTGTTTGTGCATAACACCCAGTGCTCCATGCAGAACGTGCCCTCCTCAATACCCATCACCAGGCTAACCCATCCTCCCAACCCCCTCCCCTCCAGAACCCTCAGTTTGTTTTTCAGAGTCCATCGTCTCTCATGGTTCTTCTCCCCCTCCGATTTCCCCCCCTTCATTCTTCCCCTCCTGCTACATTCTTCTTCTTCTTTTTTTCTTTCTTAACATATATTGCATTATTTGTTTCAGAGGTACAGATCTGAGATTCAACAGTCTTGCACAATTCACAGCGCTTACCAGAACACATACCCTCCCCAGTGTCCATCACCCAGTCACCCCATCCCTCCCACCCCACCCCCCACTCCAGCAACCCTCAGTTTGTTTCCTGAGATTAAGAATTCCTCATATCAGTGAGGTCATATGATACATGTCTTTCTCTGTTTGACTTATTTCGCTCAGCATAATACCCTCCAGTTCCATCCACGTCGTTGCAAATGGCAAGATCTTATTCCTTTTGATGGCTGCATAATATTCCATTGTATATATATACCACATCTTCTTTATCCATTCATCTGTTGATGGTGTTTTGAGTCTTGAAACTGGCTTAATAACCTGTCTGTTTTGGAAAATTCTCATTTTGTGTTTTGCTAGTTTCCAGTAATTTAAAAAACTTTTTTTTTGAATGACTAGAGACTATGAGCTTTATCTAAGGGAACTGGCTGAAAAATGTTTACTTCTGGTACTCAGCATGTGTATTCTTGTCTACGCAATTATAAGTATGGAGGTAAACAAAACAACACAACTATATATACTTTTCCCCCTTTATTGTACCCTAAATGATCTCTCAGGATCTACTGATTATCATTTCATATATGTTAGGCTAATTTGGCTGTAAGTTTTATTTTTCAATTAAACCTAAGTCAGGATGTTAGCAGTGAAAGATTCTCTGCAGACCTTTAAAAACTAGGATAATGGCTATGGGATGATGGGGCAGTCTGTGGTCTTTCTATTAACAATAATCTCTCACTTTTTGTTGGCTGGGTATAGTTTTCCAAACACTTTGATATGCCCTGTCTCAGTTGCCCTCACAGTGACCCATTGAGCTTGGCAGGTTTACTTCCTGAGTAGACTTTGAGGCAAAAAAGTCAACTGACAGAATAAAGTCCAGAATTGTAAATCTTATTTCATACCAGTGTGGAACTTCCTGGGATGGCTATGACTCTGTATTTGGGTCCCTACTGTGTACTCTTCAAGTTACCTGGATGGCTCTATGCTCTTCTAGTTCGAAAATAGAGTCCTTCCATGGACACAGTAAGTAGCTGAGCCAGAAACAAAGTTGAACTTCCTTGTTTTCCTTCTCTGCTATTATGTCAACTGCATAGAATAGAGAATAGGACTTTGTTAGCTGCTTGGAAAGAGGAGGGGATCTCATCTCCCTCCCAACTGACTCACCAGGCACCCCAGAAAGATCCCTACTGTAAATATCTTGGTTGACCACTTCTCTTGCAGCTGACTCAGGAATTGAGATGGGTTGTCTGTGGATCCTCGAATAAGTTCTGGAGATGGTGAAGAGATGGCCAAGCAGAATTGCCATAATCCCTGATAGCAAGAAGCAGTTTACCTTGTGGAATCTTGGGCCTTTTTTCTGACCACTGTAGGGATCAAGAGAACAAGGTAAGTGAGGAAGCATAACAGTGGGTATTGAGGCACACACTTGGAAGGCAAAGAAATGGAGGCTGTGGACAGAACATCAGAGTCCTCCCCAAAATAAATCATATAGAGCAATCATTCCTTCAATAATATTGATGGAGGGTTTGAGCCAGAACCATTGGGATGCAGGGAATATAACTGTGAATAAGATAGAAATATCCCGCTTTAATGGCACCTATAGCCTAATGGGGGACATAGTTAGTAAACAGGTAATTATATCAATCTTCCTCATGGGAGAAGTATAGGTTGAGGCACATCAGAGGTCATCTTGACCCAGTGTAAAGGAATCCTGGAAGGGTTCCTGGAGTTAGTGATATCTAAGCTGAGTCATAAAGGAGAACCAGACACTTGTGAGGTGATAGGTGTGGAGGTAGAATAGAGGGTAAAACATGTACAAGAAAAGAAATTTGAAAGAACTAAAATTACTGCAGCTTGGTATGACTTTTAGTGATGGCTTTAGCATATAGAATGGGGAAAAGATTTCTCTAGGCAAAACTTCACATTCCTTTGGTAAATTGGGCCGAAGTACATGTACCTGAAATTTAGAGAATCACCACAAATGAGCCACTGCCCCATCTGCCCTTTACTAGTGTGCTCATTTCAGAATCCTAACTTCAGAGTGCAGGTTAGGTCAGATTTCTGTCTACTATTTGCCTGGCAAACTGTGAATTAGTTTCCTCTGACTGAGGTAGACAGTGCCCTCCAGTGGAAATGAAGCATTCCTCCTGTGCCTCCCTGGCCCCAGCCACACTGCATGTGCATTTTCACCATTCCCCTGTGAGGCTGCAGTCAGCTGAGGGTCTGCGAAGTTGGCTGAGGTTCTGAAACCAAATAACGTAAGGAGAGTGCCAGTTCCTATGAATAGCAGACATATTTTATTATCTCAGTTGTAGGCCTTTTAACAGGACTCCAAAGTAGCTCCCTGGTTCAGAAAAATTACAAAAATAATAGGAGAATGAGAACTATTTTAAAAAAAAAAAAAAAGGTGTTTTGTTATTTTTCTGTCAATCCACCCCAGAACATTGATTCAGCTTTGGACAGTGGAAGGGAATCAGTAAGTGGATGTGCTAGTATAAACAGTTTTAACAATAGAAAGTTAATTTTTTCTTACCTCCTGTAAATAAACATTGGCCAGTAGCTCAGGAATATGATTTTGAAATGTTACCAAATGTCCAGTCTTTGATGTAGATGTGTCTGGGATCAAGATAGAATAAGGAGGTGTGTGTGTTTTGGAGGGAGGGGAGAGCCATGGCTCAGGTCATAGTGTTTCCGGCCCCAGATGCTCCAGCACACACCCACTACCGCCTCCCCAGGAGGACAGTTGCGATCCTTTGTCTAATTGCACTGTAATTTTGAGAACATTCAATTTCATTTAGTTATTGCATAAAAATTTCAAGATTTAAGAAGATGCTAAATGATGTGGATAGATTTGAAATGCTTTAAATGACATAAAATGATGAAAGTCAGTAGCTACCTTTCTTTTCACCTAAATAGGAAGAATGGCAAGTGGGGGGATTGACCCTGTGCTACTTCTCAGAATCCTCTAGGTGGTGCTGCTGTGATAGCTATTGGCCAGACATTTTTTTTTTAGCCCTTAACTATCAAACCAAATATTTAACTTATTAAATGTCTTTTACTGATGGTTAATTGCTAATATGATACTGTTGATAATTTATGCCATCACATTTACATTATATTCTCTTAAGAATAAATTACACAGAGTAATTTCAAGAATTGAAATACACGTACTTCTCTGGTTATTATTCAATAAAATTGAAGACTTGCATGTGTTGATGGATTTTTCCACACACATTAAAACTGGCTATATGATTAGCTCTTGGTTACCTCTACTTGTGTTGGACAGTGTAGGATAGTGGCTTGTACGTAGTAGTTGCTAAATTAATGTTTATCAAAGGAATTGGCTCTAGTTTGTTTTTTCCCTTCCACTCCTGATTGGAGATGAGATGACTAGCTGGATTCAGCTTTTTAGAACCCTAGTCAGATATTGCTGCTTATCTTTGCTAATGAAAAGAGTGGGAGGCCATTTTTTCCTTTATTTTTGAAAATGGCCTGAGGGGTGTGTGTGTGTGTATGTATATAAAATCACTTCTTTATTTTAAAAGCAAATTGGTTTTCAGGTTGACTCCATTGAAATGCAGGAACGGTATGAAAATTGTGGTTTGATAATTGCTCGAGTCTTAATCAAGATTTTATTAAAATCAATATTTGATATGCTGCTCAATTTAATTAAATTAAACCATAGAGAAACGAGTAATAAATGAGTTTGAAAATCAATCACGGATAAGGTATGTTTCTGTTAATTAGTTTAACACAGAAAATGTTGGGTTAAGCAACTGCCGACCACAGAAGGAACAACAACAACAAAATCACCACGTTGGTTTGTACAATATGAACGACTAATATTAATGAGCACATATTCTGTGCTAGCCTCTGTGCTAAACCTTGTCTATTAAGTTCTTCATTTATTTTGGGACAAAATTCTATGAAGCCGGTCTCCTCAGTTGATGATTCAGACCTGGGTTTGAGTCAGCGTGAGTGTCCCTGTCCATTTAGCCAGGAAATGGCAGAGGTAGCTTTTAACACAACGATCAAGCTTTTCCCACTACCTGGAATCACTCAGAAATAGGAAGAAAAAGTGTACTTTTATTATGATGAATTTTAGAGAAGTGCATTGGTAGTAGTTTTCTTCCTAAAAGAAGTGTGGCTTTTATAGACGAGTGACAGATGAGAAGCAGGGTGAAATCCCAAATCAGAAAGCATGAATGTTGACTTAGCAATTCAGTCTCATGAACTGCCAAAAAAAAGAAAGTAAGAAAGGGAGTTTATTTTTCTGGAGAGACAAAGAATACGGTTATTTACCATATAATTTATGCTTATTGGGAACGGCAGAGATTTATGGCTTTAGTAAAAAAGCCCTCTAATTGGGATTAGCTAATGAAAAAATGGTAGAACTGGAGAGGAAGAAAGGGGAAAAATGTGATTTCAGTTGAGGTGTTTCTTCTCTCCTGGGATGCTAACCAAAGGGCTCGCATTACACACCGGGGCAAGAATCACACTTTTAATTAGGCCTTTGGAGTTTGTGCCTGTGTTTTTGGTTCTCGGTATTCTTAGTCATCCAAGGAATCGGCTCTTGGAAACTAATGATATTCTTGTTAAGTACCCTCGGCAGTGAGAACAAAACTGCAGCTTCCTGAACAATCTCCCGCATTTTTATTCAGTGGTTGTTCAGTGGGATGAAAGTAAAAATCAACAACAAGTCAAAACCACACAATTGTGCAGCTTCTCTGCCGTAGACTGAGAAGGGTTTTTCTCTCGGGGCGCTACTTGCTCAACTTCTGTCATTCATGTAGCACATTGACAAATTTTGCCATCCCCCTGCACCTCTTGTGTTACTTAATGTTTTCCTTTAAAATGGCTCATTTTAAAACATCAAAATTAAATACACTTATTTTAGAAGGAGGCTTTGTTTCAAAGTCGTAAATGGGAAACCGGAGTTGCTTTCTCTTAGAAGGATAGGAGTGAAAAGAAATCCAGTCAAATCAAAACACGTTATCAAATTTTAACTCCAGGAAAGTCTCCAGAGGTCATAAAGACATACTTGTGCCAAACTCAGACTTCCTCTTTGATTATATCTGAGCAATAAAAAAAGATTGGAAAAGGGAATAATTTTCTCATTATGTGAATCAATTTTCTCCAGCAGTGTCTATTTATCACCTAAAATCATGTTTCCCAGCCCAGGTGCATCCTTTAGCTTTTGTGATCAGCAGCCCATGTATCTTTGTCTGTTGCTCATGTGAAATTTTGCCCCCTTTCTTTACTCTCCTGATTCCCCCCAATCACATTTGAACCTTGGTCTCTACCCATCTAATTCCTCTGACCTTATTTCTAAATGTTTAGAGAATTCTGTTAAGCTAACACATGGGATGGAGGGCAGATAAAGTGAATTGTTTCTCTTGTTGGTTAACACGACTTTTCTCCATATACTGTTTGAGATCATTTTTCTCTAATCAGATGTGGCAAATTTCCAATAATAGTAAAGTAGGTGTAATGAGTGACCTGCCTCTTCAGCCCTCCAGACCTTCATGCACCCAGTTCCCCTCCAGAGGCAACCACTGTCATCATGTTTTGTGTATTCTTCTGGAGACAGTTTGTGTATGGGGAAGTTTACTTGAACCTGTGTGTCTCTCCTTAAATTTCACCCAGATGGAAGTACACTCTACATGTCGTTCTGCATTTTACTTTTTTTTTTTTACCCAACAATATTTTCTGGATGTAGTTGCACATTACTGTATGTAGCTGTCATCCATTTGTTTGAATACTGTATAGAGTGCCTCATGCACGTAACTCATCTCCTTTTGTTGGGTACTTAGATTATTACTTTTTCTTCTACCAACAATGCTGTAATGTCCCTGCATAATTCTCTTTGGGTCCATGATGACCAGTAAGTAAATCTCCTGCTGGACAGTACTCACTCAGATGGCTGGAGTTCTAATTACAATAATTAGAGAGGGCAAACCTAGTTGTATTTCTTTCATGAGGATGCCATGCTCTTTCTTTTTCCTCACCCATACATACATTTGTATTTGTCACGGTGCCCTGCACAGCATGAAGTGTCCTGATTTGCACATGAAGTTATGGGTTCTAAGTTACATTTGTCACATGTGTCTGATCCTACTTAATCCTCCCTTGTTTCGATCACATTTGAAATTAGTTGTGTGGTTTTGTGCCTGTCTCTGAGTGGATGACAAGCTCCATGAGGCCAGGGAGGGACTCGATGTTATGGAAAAATCTTAAACTTCTCTGGCCTTAGGGAAAATGACTGCCATATTATTTTAATAGCAAATGGATGCACATTCCTAATGGAGCTTGAATGGGGAATATGAAGAAAAAAAAGAAAAGGAAAACAACCCATGGGAGTTGGGGTTGCTATTTTTGACCAAGTCAGAATTGGGAAATACCAGGAGTCTCATAGGAAATATTATCTCACTGGAAGACGATCCTGCTCTGTTGGCCAAAGAATAGGTCTGTAGTTAGTTCTGTGCATATAAAACTTGCAGACCCAGACAGAGGGCCAGTCTACCTTCTGGCTTAGCTTGCCATTTATTATCATTCACAAGATGGTGTTAGATGCTCAGCTTTTAAAAAAACTGGCTTTTCAGCAGTATTTTTACCCTTGAGAGTATATATAGAGAGCTCTGTGTTGTATATTAATCAGAGCTTTCACTACTCGCTTTGAATGGTATTCGAAATGTGTCTGGGAGTGTGGTGAATGAACTGTGCCCAAAGTGTGCTCTATTATTTATTACTCAGGAGTCTTTCCATCTGAGACATAGGCTGAAATTAAAGGAACCTAATACCTACCTTTAATAACTCAATGTTTTTCCCAGTTTCTGCTCCTTATATGCACCTGCCCCCAAAAGGTTTCTAGGATTTGATACCTCATGAGAGTCAGTTTGTATCTAAAATTGTACTAAAATTTGTATTTTTGAATTCCCCACTCTTTCTGTGGATGTGTAGATCTCAGAGCATACCATACTATGCAAACATTTAGCAAACATGCCTGGAAGCTGTTCCTTCTAGAACCACTTCCATCCCTTTTCCCAGATGGCAAGTCTTACTCATCCTACAAAACCTAGTTCAAATGTCATTTCCTCTTCTGCCCTCCCTGACTGTCCCAGGCAGTGAGTCACCCCCTCTCTGTGCTCCTATCATCCTCTTTCTATACCTTGATCGCATGCATTCTCAGCGGGCGGGGGTGGGGCAATAGTGTCCCCAAGGGGGCAAAGATTCATTCTTGGGGGACAAAAAACAGTATTCTGTTTATGCATAGAATATACATATACATACAGCATGCAAACAGATCAACAGTTTATAAATTTCCATGCTGGTGCAGAGATTAGGAAAAAAGGTACCTAAATTTGCTTATAGGAAACACAAAACTTCATATGAGCACAGCCCAAACATCAACCAGCTGCCTCGTTTCACCAGTGTGGTGAGCTACACTCATCCACGGCTGGTGGACACCTTTCCCTCTGATTCAGACAGCCCTGCTTCCCTTCCCCACCCCTCCCAACAACCCAAAGCCACAACCCTTCCATTGCTCATACTTCTACAAGCAAACCTCAGGTCTTTTTCAAGGTCAGGTGTCATGTTTTAGGTAGTACTTGTGTATTTCTTAACCATTTAACATGCAACTGCTTTTATTACATTCTTTCTTTATGTCACTATCAAAGTTCCTGAGTGTTGTGCCCCTCGTTCCACCTTCCCCATAGGCCCTGTGGTTTCAGTTGTGTGATTTGTGGAGTGAGCTGGCATTTTAGGAATGCATATATTGTGTTATGTCAGAACTGACTGTACTTAGATGCTTGCCTCTGATCTAATGAATTAGTTGGGATTTAAGAGAAGTAAGACAATTTTCAACTGAATAGGATTGATTTTTTTTTTCTTCTGTGGGACATTTTGAAATAAAGGTGAACTAACTACATTAATACATACGCATAGAATTGCCTTACTGTAGCAGCTCCGATGTGGACCTGGGCAGTTGAGCCGTGCTAGTGACTCAGACACCATTAATGGCATTGTTATAAATGATGTGATTTTCTAAAATGGTGAATAACTTCTAAAGTTCTGAACAAAACAAAGTAGACCTCTGTCTTGATTTACACAGTTGTTTTCCTAGAAAATTCATTTAAATTAGCCCCATGCAAACTCCCCTCCCCCCATATTTATAACTAAAATGCAATTTGATTCTGGCCAGTTATATATGAACACATTTTTCATCATGGCATGGGGAAAATGGACAGTTGTCTTATCTGCTAAGAGACATGCAAGCCCCTGCCCACTAAATAATAGTAGCGCTGCTCCCTGTATGTGACAACCCAAGCTGGCCCCCACAAATTTCCAGCATGCCCTCTGGTGAACCATTGGGCTATTGCAACGCACTTCAGATAAGCTATAAGTAGGATCAATGTAAGTTCCTCACTTGGGCCAAGAAAATAACTGTACAGAGGAAAGAATGGAGAAAAATGATTTAGCATACAGAAGGGTAGGAAAAGTTCAGACATTTTTGCTGACAGTAAGTGAAATATGAGTAAATAGTGTTGTATGACCTAATATCCTTAGGCTGATTGGAGGAAATACAACAACTGGATCAGCACTGTCCGATGGAAATACAAGATGAGAACAGACGTAATTTCAAATTTTCTGGTAGCCACATTTAAAAAAAGGCAAAAAGAAACAAATACAATTAACTTTATGATTAAAAATATTCAACCCAACCTACCCAAAGTAATATTTTTTCAAGATGTAAACAATATAAAGTCTGTTAATCAGATAGTTGACATGTACTTTTTGTACTAAGTCTTTCTGATTTTGTACTTAGAGCACATCTCACTTTTCAAGTGTTCAAGAGTTCTGTATTGCTCCCAGCCAAGGAGCTCCCAATCCTATTGGGTTATCACATTACTTAAAAGTTAAAATATTAGTTCTGTATTTTCTAGGACACTATTAAGGGCAGGTTGAGAAACCTCGACTCTCACCACCTTAAACAGTAGGAACATTTATTCTCTTAAGTCAAGAGATAGGCTGTGCTCTCTCTAGGGTCGGTTGTTCAGCAATTCATGCCTTCATCAGGGACACCGGTTCTTTCCATCCTGACTTTTTCCATGTGGGCCGCTTCTCTCACAGTCGTAAGATGGCAGCCAGGAGCAAGATGACTCACATTTCCTTGTCTGTGGCTCATGTTTCCTTGTTTGTGTCTGAAAGAGGGATGAAGACACCTGTCCTGCAAACTTGAAATATCCCTTCTTTCCTTCAGTCTTACTGGGCCCAAATGCCATGTCCCAATTGGCTTTCACAATCACCTGGGTCAGACTATTGGCTATTCTTGTGATGGATGCAGGAATGCCTTTGGCCAGGCACTTTCATTTGCTCACAGAAGAGACACCATTGCTCGTCTTATTCTTTTTTTTTTTTTTTTTTTTTAAGATTTTATTTATTTGAGAGAGCGAGAACACGAGCAGGGGCAGAGGAAGAAGCAGACTCCCCTGCTGAGCCAGGAGCCCGATGTGGGGCTCGATCCCAGGACCCTGAGATCATGACCCAAGCCGAAGGCAGACGCTTAACCGACTGAGCCACCCAGGAGCCCTCTTGTCTTATTCTTGCTTTCTTCAGTCATTTACTCTATCTCACTGCCTCTGAAAGTGTTTGCATTTGTGACCTCCTCATAAAACCTGGACTTGAACGATTTTTGGTCAAGCCACACATGCAACATTGCATTTAATTTTGATTTAAGGAGGTATGAAAAATGGAGAATGGCGTAGATTTAAAAGAGAGAGTTAGGTGACGGAGAGAACTGAAATCATATGGTATGGGGGACGTTGAAGGGAATGGAGGTGCAGACCCATGAGAAGCAGAGGCTGGAGGTATGGATAGAGCATCTTATGTGTCTTCAGATGGTTTGCCTGCTCGCAGCCGTACTCTACTCCCATCGGTGTAGCTGCCTCGAATTGGTTCTGGAGCTGGAAGCCAGATAATTAAGCCTGTTAGAATAACACATACAATAAGAACAAATAAGCTGTGACTGAGGCTGAGGTGCTTGTCTGAGAATAAAGTATTTAAGCATCAGTCTATGAACCTGGTTACCCCTCTTCCATCTCTCACCTCATTCCTCTGTATATGATTTGAGGCCCTGTGCTTAGTTCTGGATATGTAGTATGGTTTTTATCATTTTTTAGAATATGAGAAGAAATTTATGAATGACCATTAGTAAATGATAATATTTGTATGAATTAATACTAATATTTATTGATGCTCTAAGTACTGTTTTGTCTGTCGTCTTAAATTCTCACTAAACCCTATGAAGCAGGTGCTATTTATATCTCTATTGTACAGAGGAACAACCGAGGCTTATGGAGATAAGTGAACTTGCCTGAGGAGCTGGGATCCATGCCAGGACTGACCAGCCTCAGAGCCTAGGATCTTAAATAGCCCAGGGGATACTGGAGGACTGTCTGTCCCCTCGATGTGCATGATGTTAGAAAGAGCAAGTCCTCTTACCAATTCCCTGTGATGCCGCTGGGGCATGTGGCTGAAACGGAGGGGTCATGACTTGGATGTGATGTGGCTTGTTTTTCTTTTTCACTTTCTGAGTGGCCTGTTCTTCTCAGGGATGTGTGGGATTATTATACCAGGGATAAGATTTTTAGTTCATTTCATGGGCTCACATCTGTCTCCACTCTTGCCTGATTCTGCTTCTTTGAGCACTGTGTGCCCTCACAGAGTAGTGCATACCATGGAAGCTAGTCCATATTTGTGAAATCAGGCTTTATTTTAGGGCAGTGGAATGCCATTAACGCATTTTTGAAGAAGGGGAGCACTTTACGATCTGTAAGCATTTTTTGGGGAGATGAGGGGTAAGAGGGACCAAGGCTGATGGAGTTCAAGAGAACCTCTTCCTTGGGGAATAGCTCTCCATCATCTCTGAATTTCAGCCCTGTTCTGCGCAACACTGAAGTCACCTGCATCATATGTGAGGGAGATGAAGAGAATGTGCTCAGAAAAGAGGGAATAAATCAGCCTGCGCAAGCTTATTCTATGAACTGGGAGATGTGTGTTCATTGCCCTAAGGCACTCTTTACCTCTTGTGTCTCTGCCCATAAGCCGTGAAGGACCCAGATTTTAATAGCTGTTTTGGCAATTCATTACCAACTGAATACCCAGTGAATAACTAGGGGGGAAATTAGAAATTAGAAATCCTAGGAATTAGAAATCCTTCCATGAACAAAGAGAGAGTAGGCCATTACTATTTTATGGAAGGAAATTCAAGATAGAAGGATGAAATATGGCTCAACTCCCGAGCAGTTATAACAGCTAACATTGACTGTGCACTTACTATGGGCCATGTGTTGTGCAGATCTTGTCACACACATTATTTTACTTAATTCCTTCCACAAACATCTGAGGGAGCATTCTTATTCCCCTTCTACAGGTGAGTACATTGAGGCCTTGAGAAGTCGAGTGATGTTCTCAAGGTTACATGCTAGTAAATGGCAGAGTATAATTCAAACCCAAGCTGTCTGACTCCAGAGCCCACACTTTACACCCTAATGACTCTGGATTCCCTGATGTTCAGTTTATGAATCTTGAGTTTGTTTCTCTCCACAAAACAATTGATGCCATGCTATGAAATGTGTAGCGAGGTTGAGACTCCTGCATAACTAGCACTGGCCAAGTGTCACACCATCCAAATCACATACAACATCGACATACGTGTAAGAACATACTCTCAGCATTCCAGTGTGAGGTGTGCCATCAGGCAGTACACAATCAATTGTCAAGCAAATGGCTTAGCAATTGAGCGTTAAAGCATCTCTACAAGGTATAAATAAATAATAATATGGAAAGAAAGACATTTGCTAGATGCAAGATGCCAGCTGTAATTTCAAGAAAATGTTGATTGCATGCTTTAGGAAATACTTCACAAAGCCTTGCTCCAGTACAGATTTTCCTTGTAAGGTAGCATGAAAAAAAGAGAGATTTTTATTTTTACTTGGAGTTTATTGTTTCTTTGTCAGCAGCTGTGCCGATGTGGTGTTGATTATGCAGAGAAGAATTATTTTGATTATTGACAGTTGGCATTCTTCTCATAATTTGGAGTTCTTCATCTCCGAATTGTTTCCTCACCTCCTCTCCTGTCTGCACATGAATAAAAATCTACAAGCACTTGCCAGGATCCTTACCCCAGGCAGCTGTTAGGAGGAATGTAGTTGAAAGTTCAGATGCAATTTGACGTGAAACTCTCCCTGCTGGTTGTTCCTTTCTCTGAGCATCACTGCAGAGCAAGGGAGCTTGTGAGGTTCATCACGAGGGTCTGAAAGGCCTCACTGCGAGGCAGCCCTGCTCTCTTGTGGATCATCTTTCCCCTGCATCTTTGTTTGCTGCCCGGGCGCCCCACCTCCCCTAGCCATGTCCATTCAGAACTGTGTGCCCACACCTTACTGGTCAGGGTTGGCTCGGATGAATAGTCTGTGCTACTTCCTGTATTTTTCCTTAGAAAAAAGCAACAAAATGAACTAAACAACAAAAAATGATCTAAACAAAACAAAAAAGATCCCCCTTTGAGGTAATCTTCACATGGTGCATGTAACAGATTCCTTTGGTATCCTGTGTCACATCCCCTTGCCTGCCTGTATGTCAGCCTCAGATGAGACACACCTCAAGTGGCAGATCCCACCTCAAGCTTTTTCTCCAGGCCTGGAGGCAACACCCCTGGGGACCACCCTCCACGAATCGGGGCAGAAGCCAGTGGAAAATGACCCAGCTTCTCCTTCAGGTGGGCAGTTCTGAGAGGCACTTTATCTGCTTCTCAGAGATCCTGGCAGAATCGAACTGTGTTGTCTGCAACAGTGACCCCAACATGCTTCCTTATCTTGGCTTTTCCTATTTCCCTGGATCACCTCACAAACAAGTGATGTGTACCCAAGTCCTTGTCTCAGGCTCTTCTGTTTGGGGAAATGCAGACTAAAACAGTAAAAAGGAAACTACTATTCCTCACTGAATTTCTCTTTTTCCCTTTCCCAGATCTTACTTATTTTATTGTTTGGGAGTAAATACTAAAATCTTTTTTTTTTTTTTAATTATGTTATGTTAGTCACCATACAGTACATCATTAGTTTTTGATGTAGTGATCCATGATTCATTATTGGTGTATAACACCCAGTGCTCCATGCAATACGTGTCCTCCTTAATACCCATCACCAGGCTGACCGATCCCCCTCCCCCCCTCCCCTCTTAAACCCTCAGTTTGTTTCCCAGAGTCCATAGTCTCTCAAGGTTCATCTCCCCCACTGATTTCCCCCCCTTCATTTTTCCCTTCCTTCTCCTAATGTCCTCCATGGTATTCTTTAAAAAATGTAGGAGTAGTATAGGTACATTGAAAAAAAATATTTTCTATATCTATACACATATGTATATGTATGTTTTTATTATAGTATGTATATATCTATATACACATGTGTATATTTTATATGTGTTTACATATACATGCATGTATGTGTTTTATACATATATGTATATATGTTTATATGCATGTATAGGTATATATATTATTTATATTAAAATCATCTCTTTGTGGAGAAAGTACATCATGGACGGAACACAGTTTTGGATCAGACAGACCTGGGATTGAACTGTGGCTCTGCAGCATTAAAGTCTTACATATTTGGGATAGTTATTTACCCTCCCAAGGCCTTGGTTTGAGTTCCTGCAAAATAGAGTGAGCATTTTTGCAGGGTTGTTATGTGTATTAATTGACATTGTATATGTAGCACACTAGCATTTTCTGAACATTTAGAATGCACTTTGTGTTTTTCAGTGATTATTATAAAAAGCAAAACAAAACAAACTTCTCTACTAAACTGTAATACTCCCCCCTAGTCCCTGAGGGGTTAGGGGAGGGAGGGGGAGGAAACCACTGTATCTGTTGTGTATCTTTCCAGAATTTTTCCCATGTTTATACAAACTTTCTAAAAATGTGCATATACACACTCATACTCATATATGAATTGATAGGTGGAATATTAATACATTATATATTAATAGGGGAAAGGCCAAAGCAATGGTGTATTAGTCAAGCTTCTCTAGAGAAACAGAACTGATACATACACATCTGTATGAGGGGAGAGCTGGTGAGATGTCTGTGGTCCTGTCATGGAGACTCTTTGACTCTCTTAATCACCAGAGACTTCGTCATTCCCACCAGCACCCTTAAATAGATTAGCTTTCTTGGGCTCAGTCTTCCTTCTTGATATCCAGGCTCACAGCCTACTGTTTAAGGACATGATCTCCAAGGATGCCTTGGTGATGCAGGATAGAGCCCTTCTTGGGAGAATACCAGTCCTGGCACCAAAGCTGACCCAGGGGAGCTGTTAAAATAATGTTCTTTGGACATGCTTGTGCCTTCTCTGAGGGTATTAGACAACTAAGAGCCAGACACATTTGCATAACCTCTTAGCAAATATCTATGTACTTCAACATAGGATTTCTGAAAGCTATAGACAGACTACCCAAAGCCAAAACGCTTTATATGTGATTTTACCACAAAATCTATTTGTTCTGGTTGTGTCTCATGCCCAGCATCAGCAAGGACCCTGAACATGGAAGCTATTGACCTCCAGGGAAGACAGAGGTTAAAAGGGAACTAGGTTTAATTTAGGATTTCCCAATTCCTCTCCTACCTGGAAGTAAAAGAAGATTCTTGGTGTTGGATGCTCTGAACAGAGGGTTTGAGGCGGAGGAGAGACTCCTTCACTGTTGAGTAGCCCTATTTGGATCTACAGTCCAGCATGAGCTGCTGTGGCGCTCAGGGACCTGCTATTGAGTCAAGCCCTCCTTTTGGATTCTGCAAGTATACGAAAATGGTAATATACCCAAACAATCCGATGTCAGGCATCAGTTTTCTTTCCTTCTCCTCTCTTCCTTTGTTTTCCATTCCAGTCTATTCTGTTGTATTTAATTACTAGACATTCTAGCCTATGTTGTTTCATTCCATTTGACCTGATGACTTTTTATTCTATATTATTCTTCTCTATTACTTTCTATCTCATTCCATTCTGTTCTATAGCCATGTATTGAGTTCTTGCTTGATGCAAGGGTTTACCAAAAAAGCTCTTGTGTGTGTGTGTGTGTGTGTGTGTGTGTGTGTTTGTGGAGGGGCAATGCACACACACGTGTGCTTTGAGGAATAGTTTTCAGAATATCATTATACTTGACAGACATTCCATATTTCCTGCACCCCTCTCTAGGAATACTCAGGAGGAAATCTCAGATTAATCTGAACTATTACAGAATAAAGATTTACCTCGAAAGCATTGATACTAGCAGTGAGTTAAGGAGAATTAAAGGTTTTAAGCCCTTTGTGTTTCTCTGCTAGTGATTTTTCAGAGACCATATTTACTAATAGTGTAAATCCTATAGTAAACTAAGATAAATTGAAGTCTTTTTTGAAATTTGGGAGCTATCATGTAACAAAAAAAGACTATAAGGTAAATAAAGACAACATCTGCTTTCAGATTTATTTCTCAACCGTTCTCCTTCAGTGTTTGCTGTAATGTGTACCTTAATATCTTTTTGTTTGTTTTCCCCCTGATAGTCAGTTATTCTGGGAATAATGTGTTCTTGAGAGCCAATTTAGTGTCATGGTTAAGGTCATGGGCTTTCTAAAGAGCTGAGTTAGAATGTCAGTTCCACCACCTCCAACCATATGAACTAGGGCATGTTCCTTAAGCACTTGGATCGTAGTAGTATCTCCTTCATGATGTTCTTGAAAGAATTAAATGAGATAATTCTTGTAAAGTGCTTAAGATCATACTTGCCAGTATTAAGTGGTCAATAAATATTAGTTGTTAGTTGAGAAATAGGGACAATATAATACTCGTAGGGGAATTTTGAATATTAACTGAGATGCTTGTGAAGCATTTAGTTTACTACCTGACACATGGTAAGCACTCAATAAACGTTCATCATTGATATCATTGCTTTTGTTATTACGTGTTATTTGTAAAATGTGGGTAATGTAATTAACTTAGTATAGTTATAAATACTAATTGAGATAATGTGAGTGAAGTATTTAGCACTGTGCCTGGCACAGAGTGAGAACCAAATGAATGTTAAAGTCCTGAAGGACAGGAACTGTGTCATTTACTCTATTTTACCCCCAGCACCCTGGCCAACGTTTGACACATCGAAGGTATCCAATAAACATTTTGTAAATAAATAAGTGAATAATTGTATTATTAATTAGGTTCTACTCTATCCCAAATATAAAAGGAACTCTTGGAAAAAAGTTCTGGTCTCCTTTAGAATCTGATGACCCCTGAAAAATGGGGAATAAAATAAACCCGAGGAGACAGGATGTTCCCAAACTCTGAGATCATCGTCATAATCCCTTACATTAGAAAGGTCTTTATGGTTCACAAAGAACTTTCACATCCATTATGTCATTCAACATAAAAAAAAAAAAAAACAAAACCAAAAAAAACCAGGCAAGAAATGTCCTTAGGGCCGGTGTGGACAAGGAACTCAATCTCTTACAAATGATTTAAAACCCACTTCATCTTGCTACAGATATTGCTTACAGAAAACTTCAGGCACAGCAATGCTACCCAGCTTGATTTAGCTTAAAGAAACCTTTTGTGACCTTATAAACAAACACAGCCCAGTGGGAACCCAAGTGGAATTTCAGAATTTTGAAGATGAGCTGAGAGAATTTGCTCAGGAATGGGACATATTAAAACAATCTCTACCAAAGGAGTGAAACAATAAAGAGATTGACTCAGAAGAGAACAAAAAGGCCAGTGCCACTTATTGGTGAGCAGTGAGCTCCTGACTCATTATAACTGTTGACTGCGTAGCAATAATGTTTGGGAACATTGCAATCTCAAGAGCGGGCTTATAATGATGTTCATCTGCTCATATGGATGGACGGTCTTACATAAACTCTGATTGCTCATGGAAAGAGCTGCTTCTCCTTAAAGTAAATTACCAGAATTGGAGTGAGCAAGGCTGATTAAAAGATATTTTTATGAATATAAGTGTCAGGCTTTAAGTGCCTCTTCTCTGATACAATGTTGTGTGTTCATGCATGTGTTGGGTGAATGTGTTTTGACCTTATGTCCTGAGTGGGTTAGGCTAGTTGATTAACTAAGTGAGTTATTGAAATATAGACAAGAGGTGTATTCGTCAGGGTCCCAGCAAGATACATGGTTCAAATGGAGTTCAGAAGGTTCAATGGTGGGACTTTATTGATCAAGATATGGGCAGGGTTGCTCCCAGATGATTCAAATGGAGGGACAAAAGGACTGAGATATGGGCAGGGTTACAAAAATGGATGAGGGATGATGAGTGAGTTCCCTACTGACTAGCAGTAATAAGAAGATCACTTAACCCCTAGGATGTACATAAAATTATGGGAAGCTAATGAGAACTGGCAGTGTAGCAATGTAGAGGGGAAGCCATCTGGAAGGAACTATGTTCATGGAAAGACACAGATACCATTGTGGACTTGGCAAAGCAGGGAAGAAATACTCTGGCCTCTCTCTCCTTTTACTCTCCGATTTCCTGCAGGTACTTCCCATTGAGCAAACCCACTTGGATGCTAGCAGGCAAGGGACTCTGGGAGATGCTGTCTGGGGGGGCTCCTAGGCACAGATTAGGACAGAAAAGAATGGATCTGGGTGTAGGCCATATCATCTTTGTTGCAACTATTCATCTCTGCCATTGTAGGGTAAAAGCATTCATAGATAGTAAGTAAATGAATAGGTGTGGCTGTGTGCCAATAAAGCTTTATTTACAAAGCAGGTAGTGGGACAAATACACAGTCATAGTTTACTGATCCTTGGTCTCAGAAAATCATTTGTATGTTGAGTCCCACATAAACACAGTCATTCAGTTTCTGGGTAGCAGCAGGCAACAACAGGCTTGTCCTTACATGTTTTTGGTAAGGGCCTGCCTTCACTTGGTTTCTGCCCTGAGGGTCACATTAAGTGAAGCAAATGCCCCAGTATAGGCTTCACACTCACCAGGGTAAATTTGGGTGGAAACCTTCAACATGCTTGAAAGGAGGACATAAGTAATTCAGTTGAATACATAAATGATTCAAGCCAATTCCAGTAGTGTGTGTGCACATGCACAAGTTGTATGTATTATGTTATATGTCATGAATGAAAGGACAACCTAAAAATTATGTGTGGATTGATTACCAAAGGCAAGTAATCTATCTCCTAGTTAAACCAGTGGACTTTGAATGGATGTGGGCCCATGTCAAAATTTTAGGCAGTTTCAGATGGCAGAAGAATTAAAACAATGACCCATCCAAATGAGAACAAGCAGAAACCCAAATTGGTGATAGGCAGAGGCTCCCAAGCAGGCACGGGAGAAGGACGGTTGTATAGTGAAAACAAGAGAGTGTTTTAAGTATGCCTTTATTGGAGGATGTTCCCATGGGGAAGCTGGAGGTGGGCTAAAAGCAGGGCAGCCTATGTGATTGGTTTCCAGAGCATATTTGGCTTTCTCTGGTTGGTCCTGAGTCAACTAGGAGACAAGAATTAGGGAAGCTGGATGTTATTGATCAAGCCCTGTATGTTTTGGATTGAGAGCTGCAGTTTGTGGTTTGGCTTCCTGGGCTGACTGCTGCAGAGCTTGTGGGTGGGAGTTCTATTGTGGTGAATAGTCCGGCTATAGGTCATTTGTATATTCAGTCTCAACAGGTTACTGTTGACTCTCTGTCCTAGCTCACCCACATCCTGGATGATGCTCTGCTTCGCTCTGACCACCACACACAGGCTACCATGACAGAGAGCATTTCCCTTTCTATGTGTGCAGCCATGCAGTGGCTCAAAATGGATCTATAGTACCTGATTATCACAACACTGACTCAGTCACTGTTGCCAGGAGAAGCCACAGCCCAGGTCTCTGAATGCCTTATAAAACTCAGCCTTAAGTCAACCCTCCTGCATAAATCTCAAATTCTTCTCTTAATGACCTCATTCTTGGCAGCATAATTCCCTGTTCTTCCTTCCCAGATCTCCCCATGAGGTAGACCCAACCAGGTCACGTGTGGATTCTTCTCCCATGGTTCCTTACCTCATTTGCATCAGTTTTTCTCATTATACTTTCATCACCATAAGAGGCATCCTTGAGCCGGGATGACCCAGAGTGGAGAGTACCTGGGGAAATCTCTATTCAGGCCCAAACAGATGTGCTCACGCTCCTCTGAGCCCCAGGCTTCTCTCTTCTGTGTGGTTAAAAGATTGCAAAGCCTTATACAGGCCTACTTTTTCTTTATACTTTAGTTCTTCCTTCCTAGGGGTTTATCTTTCTCTCAACATTCAACCAAACTGTACAGTTTGTCATGAATTTGCTAAACTACTGGAAGCCTTTCTTTCCTTCTAAAATAAAATGTATGACCTTCTGAATTTTGTTTCTGATCAGTGCTTCTCTCTCAACAGAAACTACCCTCTCTGCTCTGAAGCAGGCAAGCCCTGTAAGCAGTTCATTTTTGTGCATGTTCATTTGCTCACCTGAGTCAAGTGATAAAATTCTTTTTCATAGACTTGCAAATCCCTGGAGCAGGAAGGGATCTCAGGGGTCAGGGAGGCTAATATTCTCCAAATGTGATGCATAATCCCCTGGGGTATGTAGGATGATGTTAGCTAAACATTTTAAGTAATTTTAGTTGTTATATGTTTACTTTAATTCTGTTGGAAAAAAATGCAGAAATGGTACATGAAACTGCATGAGTTCATAAATATTACTGTTCAGGATGAGGTTGAAGCAGATGGTACCTTGGAAACTTACTGTACTCAGTATATATGAATTGCAGATACTGTACTCAGTATATATGAATTGCAGATGACATACAACATAATACATACAACTTGTGCATGTGCACACACACTACTGGAATTGGCTTGAATCATTTATGTATTCAACTGAATTACTTATGTCCTCATTTCAAGCATGTTGAAGGCTTCCACCCAAATTTACCCTGGTGAATGTGAAGCCTATATTGGGGCATTTGCTTCACTTAATGTGACCCTCAGGGCAGAAACCAAGTGAAGGCAGGCCCTTACCAAAAACATGTAAGGACAAGCCTGTTGTTGCCTGCTGCTACCCAGAAGGTATTACCTGGATGTGACAAAGATCACGAAAGTAGCATCTTTGAAAGCACCAATCTGCTCTGATCTCCTCCAGCAAAAGGAAATGGAGGCTCTGGAAAGGGAGGAAGTTTGTCCAAGGAAACTCAGCTTGTAGAAACAGGACTAGGGTCAGGTCACGATTGCCCAGGTTCCCCATGTTCTTTCATTTGGTTTCCAAGGACCCCTTCTTGGCCACTGAAAGTTCACCTCACGATTGGATACCATGATCAAGTCCTTAGAAGGTGACTTGGGGATGAATTTTCAAAAGCACAAGAAGCTGGACAAAAGCCCATTCAAACCACATGGTGAATTACCTAAACGAATCTAAGAGCCTCATTTTCAAAGACAAAAATTGGTCGTTTATTGGATCTAGAACAACTGAAACTTTGCTGGATAACAAGGTAAATGAATGCATTGCACCATTCACCAAAGTGGAGGCCCTCACACTGCTGGTTGTTCTGCGTAATGGGAGATTGAGAATGCAGTTAATGGGTTAGTGTAGTTTTTATTGTAAAAGCAAACTAAATTAAACTGATAGTTTTAATTAAATTTGAATTGGCTGTGATTTTACTCAGTTTTACAGGCCACTTGAGACACTAGTGTTGCACTTAAAATCTAGTGTTGTAATTAGTGACATCTACATTTATTATAATGGTTACTGCACTTTATTGAATTTATTCCGGAGTAAACAAAAGCTCAGCATCTAAAGAGCTTGGATTCCAGGCTAGGTTGGCTGGGGGAGCTTGTTTTGTTTCTGTTAGAATGTCAGGTGACGGTGCCGATCTTGAGAAGGGAAGTTTGTGATTTAGCCGTCCAGCCACAAGGGGAGGACCTTGGGTCACCTGGAGTTAAAACTATCTCGAACATTATAATTATGCTTTTGCTATATTCCTCATCTGGAAAATCCAAATCGGGTGCATGTTTGAGTGTCCCTCATTCCCCCAATACCTTTAGAGTTCAAGGTCCGCACGTCTAGATTTGGTGATACTGCCAAGCAATAATTAACTTGATCTGTGCTTCAGAGCTGCCGTCTGAAGCTCCAGCACGTATCTACCAGGGAGGCTGCTGTCTTCCTGAGGAGGGCGGTGCCTTGCTGGTGCAGTATTGGCAGTTGTCTCAGACGGAACTGGGCCCTGATGTTTGCATAACTTTGGTGTGCGCAGAATCACCTGAGAGGCTTGTTAAAATGCAGTCTCCAGGGCCTCATCTTTAGGAATTCTGGTATGATAAGTGTATAGACAAAACCAATTTCGAGGGGTGTCTACATGGCTCAGTCGGTTGAGCATCTGCTTTCAGCTCAGGTCATGATCCTGGGGTCCTGGGATCAAGCCCCACGTCTGGCTCCCTGCTCCGCAGGGAGTCTGCTTCTCCCTCCCTCCCTCTTTTTCTCTCTCAAATAAATACATAAAATCTTTAAAGAAAACCCAACAAACCTATTTCAAGAAGCTCTGCTCTGACTCATTAATTCAGTCTAATAGAGTCCTCAGAAAGACCAGTTGATAAACAGAAATAGAAGTCTATTCTATAGGGTCACCATATTCTATGCTTTGTTAAGAGGTCTATGTGGCAACGGTCTCTTAAAAGTTGTTTGATGAGGCTGAATTAATGCAAGGATTATATTTTTAATTCAAATTAATAAATGCTTATAAAATAGTATAGAAATGTATAACATAAAAGTTGAAGTACTCTTATCTGAAACTAATGTAACATTGTGTGTCAACTATAATTTTTTTTAAAATGGAGCCAACTCTATTTGACAAGTTTGCTTCTTAACCCAGCAAATCCCAGTTAACCTAGTCTCAATCCCTGTTTTGCATGGAGGACCTAAGTGAGAACCACTCTCATGACCTTTCACCTTCATGTGTCTGCTCCCTTTCTCTTCCTTGGAAGACAATTCAGGTTTCTACCTGAATCTGTGTCTCCCAAATTGCAATTCTAATTGCCCAAATGCCTGTTTGCTTGGGGAAAAAAAAAAAAAAAGATGAAATACCCTTAGGTAATTCATTCAGTCCCTCTCTCCAGAGACACATAGTTCACTCTCAGGTGTGTTATCTTTCAAGATACTTGCCTCTTTACTTTTTTTTTTTTTTTTTTAAGATTTTATTTATTTATTTGACAGAGAGAGAGAGAGAGAGATCGCGAGACCAGGAACACAAGCAGGGGGAGTGGGAGAGGGAGAAGCAGACTCCCTGCGGAGCAGGGAGCCTGATGCGGGGCTCGATCCCAGGACCCTGGGACCATGACCTGAGCCGAAGGCAGACGCTTAACGACTGAGCCACCCAGGCGCCCCTTGCCTCTTTACTTTTAAGCATAGATACCAGTAGATGCTTCTCCAGTAGATTTTCTCTACTTGTTACTTTGTTTTGAGGGATTTCCTCTACTCTGTCTTTTTATGTTCTTGGAATATTCCTTTTGTGGAACATCCCATTCTTGTTTTATGGATATAAATATTTTCCCAATGTCTTTGAAGATAGTGTTCAGGGTTTTTCTTTGGGGGTACCTATCTCTGTTTTCTCTGTTACCACATTTCTTTTATTTATCTTGATCTTTTCCAGGCAAGCTGTAGGCATATTGGTTCTCATTTACTCATATGTAAGAATGAGGCTACAGGAAGACTGGGAACTATGGGATAGGTGGGATGGTTGACTGTGGGGTTTTTCTTTTGAGACAGTGGGCAAGAATCTGGACATCCTGCTTTGTACCTCCTAATGCTTGTGGAGTGCTGTCCACATCCACACTCATTCTAGCTGCCCTGGTTTTTCTCTGTTTATGCAGTATTTTTAGAGGAAAAGTCCTTGTGGCTGTTATTGCTTGTGTGTGTGTGTGTGTGTGTGTGTGTGTGTGTGTGTGTGTGTGTGGCTGTTTTCATTGCAGGTAAACACTTACCTTTGTGATGTTCTGAACATGAGGGAGGGGAGTTGACTATTCCATGTGTAGACCTTCAATTAATCCTGCTTTCTTCCTTCCTATCCTCATTTATGGCCTAATGTTTATGAGTTCCAAACCTCACTGGATTTCTCTTCTTCTGAGATAGAGTGGTCAAAACTCAGAATTTTTCAAGAGATACTCACATGCTTACTAACCAATCTGAAATTCAAACAAGTTGGTTAACACAACAAATACTGGAAAACAAATGTGGGTATTTTAATAGTAACCAAGAGTTGGGTCACCCTCACATCATTCACATGAATTTTAGGTTTGAATCTGTAGGAACTGTGTCTATAAAGAACAGTGAATTTTGATCAAAGATGAAACAAATCTGAATCATTTGCATCTGATTCCTTCAATTCAAACTCACTGCCTTGGAATCTATAGAACCTAAGAGTGCTTAATAATCATCAATTAAATAATCAAACAAACAGCAAAGAAAAATCCTAAGCTCAGTGAACATGGTTGTGTTGGGAAAAAAAAATTATGTGTAATTTCTTTTTAATCAATATAAATCCAATTACTCTTATACCTATTGTCAGTGTAAACCTCTGACACATTGAACACCAATTTCAGAATTCCAGATTTGTTCAGAAAAACTATAATAGTTAACAAAATATTTTAGATTTTGATAGGGCTTTATAGATCAATTGAAACAAACTCCTAATTATCTAGATAAAGAAATGAAGGAAACCATAGTGGGAAGAATTTAAAAATTTGGGCTTTGAATTTAGATAGGCCTGGCTTCTCCTCTGCCTTGGTCTGGAAGTTGGTACTGTTGCCTCTACTCATGGTCTGCTGGGCAGAAATAATTACATGGCCATATCCTAACTGCAGGAGAGTTTGGGAAATATGGCGTCACCCATGGTGGTCTCCCTTTGCCAATATCATCATCATCATCATCATCAAATCCAAAGAGGCGAATACCTTTTGTTTAGGTTTACAGAATGAGTTATTGGCAGAATTAGGACTAGAAGCAAGATAGGAGTTTTGTGCCATAGTGGAGGATTCTGTGCACAAAAGTCTTTTACATATAGTTCTACTTAGGTCCCCAGAGTCTGCACGAACTTCCTAAGTTGGGTGTGTTAGGAGCAGAACTGAATTTCATTCTTTCTACTTTACCATGCTGCCTCTCTTCTGGAGACTTCTGTAGTACCTTTTCACAATTATTTCTGTGACGTTTTCCCTCCAAATTACTGAATTGTTTATTATCATCTAGAAAGAATAAGTCTTTCAGTGAAATGTATGAGCATGTAAATTTTATGATAATGAGAAACATTTCCTTCTAAAACTAGGATAGAGCATCTGGAAACATAAAACACACATTAAAATGACTGAAGAGACCCCCCTCCTCTCAATCAAAGTAATTAAAGTTTGGTTCCAAAGATTTGTGTTATGATCAGAAAATGCTTCTTTAGATTCTGTAATAGTGAAGTCTGGTCACAAAACAACGTTCTAACACATGGATACCATCGATGCTTCATTGAAGTTAGTGGACACTTATCTCCAAACTAGTGGGACTTCCCTTTTGGTGGATGAGAAATGGCCACAAATTCTCACCGTTTTTCCCAGCGAGAGGTAGGGGCCCATTGAGAGGATGGGTTCTTTGTCTCCTTAGACCAATAGAATATGGTCGAAGTGACACTGTGCCAGCTTCCAGACCTAGGCTAAGACAGTTTCCATTTCCTGTCTCTTCAAATCTTCTTCTGGGATCCTTAACTTTTATGCGGATTGGCTCAAAACTATGTAGAGAGAGAGGGCTCCAGCACTGCCCCACTTTCCAGTCATTCTTGCCACAATGCCAGATGTGGAAAGAAGAAGCCATTTTGGAAGCAGATCCCTCTTGCCTCAGTTGTCCCACCTAAGGCCCCATGAATCAGAGACAAATTGCCTGGCTGAGCCCTTTCTGAATTCCTGGCCAACACAACTGTGAGCAAAATAAAATAGTTGTTTTAAGCCATTAACTTTTGGAGTGCTTGGTTACATGGCAGTGGGTAACTTGTACATCTGTCAATCTGTCATCTGTGGTTCCTCTCAAGTTACAAGTGTATGCTCTGGATCCAGGCTGCTTGGGTTTGAGTCCTGCCACCAAGGCTTAGTAACTATGTAATCTCAGGTAAATTATTTTAATTCTCTCTGCCTCAGTTTTTTAATCTGTAAGATTAGGATACTGGCACTTATCTTAAAAGGCAGTTTGTGAGGACTAATTCATCCATGTAAAGTACTTAAAGCAGTGCTCAGTAAGTATTCATTCAACAGGTACTTTTTTGAGGACCTACTGTGTGGCAAGTACTATTCTAGGCTCTAGGGGCATCTCAGTGAAAAAAATAGGCAAAAAGTCCTGCCCTTATGACATTTACCTTCTAGTTAAATGTTATTATGCCATATATGTTTAAGATGAACCACATGAACAAAGCCTGGAGCTCGTGGAATTAAGGACCTTTTAAGGCACAGGATGCGGCAGTCAACTATGTGATCCCTTGTTACATTTCTGCACAGCCCCCCTCTTTTACGTGGGTAATCTTCAATTATAGTTGACGGTTAAGTCACTATAGTTGTGATTATGGTGACTTACAGGGACAAGGAACAAGAATAGCTTTCAAAAGGAAAGCCGCTGTATAACCATGGCCAGACTGAACTTTCTGAGTCCATTTCCTTACCTGTAAGATGGGCCTGCATACTGAAGGAAATTTAAGGTGTCACGTACTCCTGATAATTTGCGTGTCCATGAAAGGAAGTGGTAAGAGGTCACCCAGCGGTTGTGTGGTTGTGTGGCAAAAGTGAGGGGGCCTAGTGCCATGGGGATGGTGTTTTCTAAACTTTGAATTTATATACGTGGTCGGATATGTATTAGTGCAGTTTCAGGGACAGTAGGAAAGCATCGTTTAAATTATTTTACTTTTCTCATTATGATACATGTACTCCTTAATCCCCATCACCTATCTTACCCATTTTCCCCACCCTCCTCCCCTCTGGTAACCATAAGTTTGTTCTCTGTTTTTAAGAGTCTTTTCTTGGTTTGTTTTTCTCTCTCTTTTCCT
>NC_135726.1:9040893-9123393 GCF_964656455.1 Halichoerus grypus
ATCCCATGGGCTCTACCTTGATGTCACCAGAAAAGTAGCATAGAGACGTGAGGGTTGCCACAGAGCCACAGACATTTGTCCTGCAGGGGCTGGGAGGGTAATGGCATGGAGATATACACAGGGTAGGATGGGGACCCCAGAGCGTGGACCTTGGTGAAACTGAAGGTTCGTCTGGGCCAAGGGTCTTAGGAGGATTCATCTACTGCATAACTCTAGTCTTGAAGGGCAAGCAGGACTTGTCAGGTGCACTGGTTCCTAGAAAGGCTATAACAAACTACCACAAACTGGCTTATTAGAACCACAGCAGAGTTCCTGTTTTGCAGCTGTGAAGGCTAGAAGTCTGAAGTCAAGTTGTCAACAGAGCCACCCTCCCTCTAAAGCCTCTCAGGGAGAATCCTTCCTCGCCCCTCCAGCTTCTGGTAGCCCCAGATGTTCCTCGGCTTGCGGCAGTCTAACACCTATGTGTGCCTCCATCTTCCTGTTACATTCTCTCTGTGTCTCTTCACATTGTCATCTGCTCTAGGTGGACCTTGGTGAAACTGAAGGTTCACATTTCCCATGTATATAAGGACGCCCATCATATTGGTCTAGGTGGACCTTGGTGAAACCTCTGTGTTCACATTTCCCATGTATATAAGGACGCCCATCATATTGGATCAGGGCCCACCCAACGACCTCATTTGAACTTGATCACCTCTGAAAAGATGCTATTTCCAAATAAGGTCACACTGTGAATTGCTGGAGATTAGGACTTCAGTTTGTCTTCTAGATCTTTATTTGGGTGATAACAATCCAACCCAAAGCAGCAGAGCAGTGGTGGTGTTGGGGCGGGGGCGGGGGGTCGTGGTGGTAAACAACACAGTAGGGAAAGGGCATGTTGTCCTTTCCCAAAATACCTGGGTTGGGACCTGTCTCCTCCACTTACTACTTGTGACCTGGAGAAAGTCTGAATGACGTTGTCCCTGTTTTCTCATCTGTAAAATGAGAAAGTTAACACATACCTCATAGCTAGTTATGAGGATTAAATGAGCTAACTCAAGTATATGGTAGATGAGTAGTTGAAGGACTTAAGAGTTTTTTTCCCCCTTTTTCCTTTCTTTTAGACATTCCTCTTGGTGATACTGTTCACTAACATGCATCCTCTCTGAGACAACATGATTTCTCACTCAAAGCCGTGCAAGACCTCCCGTGGCAGATATCGTGGTTGGCAACCCTATAAGCCTTTTCCCCTGCACACTTCCCATATGCTTACCCAGCATCCCTTGCAGCCCAGGAGGTCATGTGTCAAAGTCCACATGCAAATCAGACATAGGCAGAAGTCACTTGAGGGATTCTGTAAAAGCTTTTGCCTTTCCTGATAAAAGGGTCAGACCCAGCTGGTACCATTCCCTTCTCTTTCTTCCCACCTGGAACCCAAATGGTATGTCTAGTGCAGTGATGGCCGTCTAAGAGCCCAGAGGAATGACCTAGAGAATCACAGGGCTGGCGACCCACAACTCTGACAAGTGCTGAGCTGCTGAGCCAGCTGAGCCACTGCCAGCAACTGCCTCCCTCTGGGCTTCTTATTAAGCAAGAAAAGACAGAGCCCTATTTGCTTAAGCTAGTTTTACTTGTGTTTTCTCTAACCTGCCACTGAACTCACTCCTCGACGACAAACCTTCTAATTGGTCTCTGTGTTTCCAGTCCTAAACCATGACGATCCATTCAACACCCAACAGCCATGGTGTTGACATGAGTCACATCAAATATATCATATCATATGTGGTATCTTCTATCAAACATATATCATATTATCATATCATATCCTATCCATCTTTCTTTAGCTGAAAACCAGCCAGTGGCTCCTTACTGAAACCAGAATCAGGTGACAAGTCCTCCCATGGCTTACAAGGCTCTGTGTGATTTGGCCCCAGCCCACCTCTCAGCTTTCACCTCGAACCTGCCCCTTGATTTATTCTGTCCATTAGGACAGAATACAGTACTGCACTGAGCCTCTCTATTTCCTCAGACATGCTAAGCTCCTTTCCACATCCAGAGGTCTCAACCACTGTTTCTTTTGCTTGGGGACACGCTGCTGCTGTGCTTTGAGTAACTGGCTCTTTGTCATCCTCCATGTCACTCCTAGAACAGCCCCTTGCACAGGTGTCCATTGCTGTCAGGTCATGACTGGTGAATGAAGGAGAGCAAACCTAACATTCATTGAGCACAGTAGTGTGACACGGCCACACTGTAAAAGGGAAACCCACGGAAGAGTTTTGGGTTTGTCCAGTTACTCAACGTCCCCCATTTTGTTTTCTTTTTCCCACTTGCCTCCTCTTCCCACGAAGTACAGTCTCCTGGAAATAAAACTTGGACGTGCGCACATGGGTACCCACAAAGCCCTCCCACTCAGAGGTCCAGCCAGGAAGTGATCCCCTGCTCCCTGAGTCCCAGACCTTAGCTCTTTATTTTTCTCCCACTACATTCATATTGGGACCTGTGCATTAGTCTGCCAGGGCCGCCATAACAAAATACCCACACCGGGTGGCCGAAAGAGCACAAATTTATTTTCTACTAGTACTGGAGGCTGGAATTCTTAGGTCAAGGTCTTGGCAAGTTTGTTTTTTTCTGAGGCCTCTGTCTTTGGCGTGTGGATGGCCGCCTTCCTGCTCTGTCCTCATGTGTTCTCCCTACTGCACATGTGCACACCTTGTGTCTCTTTTGTGTGTCCAAATTTCCTCTTCGGGGAACACCAGTCAGATTAGATTACAGACCACCTTCATGGCCTCATTTTAATTTATCACCTCTTTAAAGACCCTCTTCCCAAACACAGTCACATTCTGAGGTACCAGGGGTAAAGGCTTCAACCTATGAATGTGGGGGAAACAAAGCTCAACCCATCACAGGTGCCAAATAAGCAGCCTCAAAGGACAGAGCTTTGCTGGTCTGGTTAGCATGAATGATCTATCTCTTACAGTTCACACTATGACCTGTCTGTCATTCCTGGCAGTCTGTCTCTTGAGATGGCTAGATAATATTTTATTATAGAAAATTTGAAACATACCTCACAAAAGAGAAACTAGTTAAATGAACCCAGAGTCCCCCAAGAACTACAACATTTTCCAGTCTTGAGTCGTTTACCTTGCCCTCCAACTAATTTTTTTAGATTATTTTAAAGCAAATCCCAGAAATCACGCTGGTACATTTTTCAGTATGCCTCTCTCATACAAAATGAAATTTATTTAAGATATTATCACTCTTACCAAATTAACAGTACTTTCTCAATACTATCGATTATCTACTCCATATTCAGATTTCCCTGATTGTCCCAGAAAATTGTCTTTGATAGTAGGTTCATTTAAATCCCAATCAAAACAAGCTTCAAGTATTGCATTTGGATGCTGTGTCTCTCACATCTCTTTTAATCCATGCAACATTTTGAAGTCAGATGCATATTGTCTTTGCACTCAAGAGCACTTTCTCACTTAAGACATCACGGCAGAGCATCCATCATCCAACATACAGGAGTCCGAAAGCTGAGGCTCCCATGAATGGGGGTGGGGTGGGGTTCAGGCTGCTTCTTCACTGAGCTCGCACAGATTACGGATGATTTAATGTCCGGGAGGGCAGCTGCTGAAAGATATGCTCTTTCTCTTTCCAAGTGAGCTTTGTTCTGAATTTGGATTAATTTAAATGGCGCATGCACAGAGGGAATTTGTAGGATATGTTTACGGAATAATTGTGATCAATACTCATGCGTTTATAAGTGGGAGTGTGTGCGCAGTAGGCTTTGAGGAGGCTCCTGTGTGCTCACTCTTTAACAGTGATCAATACTCATAGTCAATTGCCAACAGGGGAATCGGAGCAAACATTTATATTCAAACTGTGCTGGGTCCCCTTATGGAAGGTTCTTTCATTTGGTCGGTTAGTCGCAAATACATTTATCAGGCAATGTTATACAGGGATGGAACTATAAAAACACATTTTTAAGCATTAAAGGTTTATCATTCCGTCATCTGTTCACACTTTCATCACCAAGATCTTTGGGGCTGGTCTTTCAAACTATTATTCCTGAACAGCTGTATGCTCTAAAATTGATAGTCTTCTTAGTTGATGGATCCACAGAAAAATTGTTAAATATTCAACAAAGCTCTCAATGGCTGCAGTCACCCAGTCCGAACACTGCCTTCAAAGCATATATCCCAGTCTGCGAAGAGCCTCTTGCTCTTATTTGTTGAAGCAATTATTCAGTCCAGTTATTACTGAATAAGCCCCAGAAATGGTACACTGCTTCAAAGGGGACAGTGATATATTTTAAAATGTGTATACCTGCACATCGCTTTGAGCGTTACAAACAATTTCCACGTAACACTGGAGGATTCATGATCTATTTGTTTCTCTAGCATACAAAGGCCAGACTATCAAGAACAGAGCCAGGCACAATCTCTGGCTAATTTAGCTAGTTGGCTTTAAAGAAACTCATTGGAAATACTCCCCTATTATGACCCTCCATTTTCTAAAATTCGTATTGAGTGGTCATTAGGTCCTAAAATCTGGCCTCGACAAACAGAGTAGTTACTTGTGGTCCAGATGTCAGTAAACACACAAGCAGAAGATAAAATTGTATAGGGACAAGAAATGCACAGATGCTACAGCTTTAATGATGTCAAGAGAACTGGGGTGCTCAGTCGTCTCCCGGGTGCGGACGTCCGAGCAGAGTGGTGCTGGAAAGGCTTGGTGGGGTGGGCAGGTACTGGGGGGAACAGGCAGAGGCCGGGGCAGCCATCCCATTTCTTGAATGTGCTGCTTCCATAAGCAAGTCTCTGGGCAGTGAACCGTGTGCGCAGCAGTCTGCGGCTTTCTACACCACCCGGGAAATGAGTCCTCAACTGCCCCAAATGCACAGGCTGTTGGGTGATCGGAGGGAGCAATGAGAAGCGGGTGAAACACCTGTTCTCAGGGCTCCAGGTGGGAAAGACGAGGTCAACACAGGGGACATCTCTACGGGAGAGCCCCTGCCAGAGAAAGGATGCACGAGACTGCATAAAGTGAGTAACGGCTCCGGGCTGCAGCTGGAAAGGAAGCAAACTCTCTTTGGCACAGGAGGCCACACAGAGCAAATTCCTTAGGAACCAACAAGTGCTGAATCACACTGCAGTTTGGTTTCAGTACTTGTTAAGGGGCCCAAAATGTGAAGGGCACAGCCGCACGTTCACCTGAGAAGCTCCTGGCAGAGCCGCACAGACAGGCAAGTACCTGGAAGATGTTCTAATGGAGAAAAGGCGGATAAGATGAGAGGGGCTGCATCGGAGATGAACAGAAGTCCCTTGTAATATCCGTGTCTCGGGAGGGCCGGCTCCGGCTGGGCCCGATGACTTCCAGCAGGCTGGGCCTGCTCCCCTCACCCTGCACCCCGAGTGGCCGGGAATCCGCAGGCTCCCCTGCATCCGGACACGGCCAACATGCTTCTCCCTGTGATCACTGCTTAGCTTAAACGAGTTAATCTCGTTTTCCAGATGAATTGTTATTTTGTCTCCCGCAGGCTGTGATTACGGGATAAAAGTACTGTGTTAACAGGAGGGCTGGGGGCTTTCAGTGCCGCATCCTACACTCACGGAACCAGCCACTCTCCGCTCACCTTTCCTCCCGTCTGTGTTTCATGGGGTTAAAAGAACGGGAAGAGGAGCAGGGAGCTGTGGAATGACACGCGGGGCGGTAAACCTTTCAGATGAATTATGGTCCCTCACGAGAGGTCAGAGGGCCAATTTATCTTCATGTTTTGAGACACAGTTTATAATCCTGACAAAATTTAAAACACATCGAGGGCAAAAGAGACGTGTAAATGACACTGAGTTTTCAACCCCTCCTCTTTGTGAGTTGTTCTTGAAACACATCAGCCAGCAAACAGCTCCAGCCTGAGGGTCCACCACCTGAGATGCATTTTTGCTGCGATGCTGTCAAAGTTCGTGTGTGTGTGTGTGTGTGTGTGTGTAAGAAAGGCTAATGCCTGGGCTCTCCCCTCAAGGAGCTTCATGCCTCTGGGACTAGTGGTAAGCATCATTTCTCTTCTTATTTTTTAAAAAATTACTTTGGAGCACAGATAGTAATTTATGCAATTGGAGGCGCAAGACTGTGGTCCTAAGTTCATTCCCCACCGTCTTTCACTGTGACATCTTCCTCTTCAGCAAGCTGCTTACGTCCTTTGAGCCCCAACTTGGCAAATGGCTACAATTACCCCCAACTTTCAAGGTGACTGTAAGGATATGCAATAAAGCATGCAACGCTTTTAGTGGGTGGCGAATGCTTAATAAGGAGTAGCTCCAAAAGCTATTATTATTTCCTAAGGTATGTACTAAATCGTAGACTGATATCAAGACTGTGTGGGAGAGTAGGGGAAAAACAAAAAGAGGTCATGGGTGGATGCCTAAATTCTAATTTCAGATAAACAACAAATAATTTCTTAACATAAGTACATCCTATACCAATATGTGTGGGTATATACACACACATACTATATATATATATATATATATATATATATATATATATATATATATATAATACACACTACATATATTCTATACTACATATATATATATATATCCTATACCATATAAGATACATAGTATATATACATAGTATGTGTGTGAGTGTGTGTGTGTATATATATATATATAGTAAATATGTCTCAAAGATTGCATGGCTACATTTATACTGAAACTATTTGTTGTTTATCTGAGATTCAAATGTAATTGGGTGTCTTGCATTTTATCTGGCAAGACTAGCTACAGGATCTGAGGTCAGAAGACCAAGACTGAGTCTTCCTTACCAGCTATGGAACTCAGGGACAGATACTATAATTCCTTGAGCCTCAGCTTCCTCCTCTATGAAACGAGGTTAATTGTAAGAGTAATACCTGCGTAATTTACACAGTTGTGGATGGAATCAAACAACGGATGTGAGCATGATTTGTAAGCTGCAAAGTATTATTCCTTTTTCACTTCTCTTTTCTTGTTCTTTTATTGCTTTAGAATAGAAACAGCCTAATGTGCAGCTAATTTGACAGAGGGGCCTGGGGCCTGATCGGGGTGTGGAGGGGGGAATCTTTGCCTAACGCTTCCCTTTACAGGGAGGGACAAGGTGTCCTCCTTATCACAAGGAGGGAGTGAGAGCCTCCTCCACGCTTCCGTGCATACGTTGGCAGCAGGTAGCCTGGTAAAGTGGTGTTTCCTGTCAAACCCACGACGGCACATTTCTGAGAAGAGTGTCCTTCCCAGGGATGGTCTCCGACTACTGAAGTCTGAAGCGGATGTTTCCCAGTGAGAGGTGCCCCAGATTCCCACACAGAAGCTGCTGAGAATAAACGATGTCTATACTCATTATTCCTTCCTATTTTTTGAGATGGTGATTATAATCTGGAGATGCTACAGGTTTCAGGCTGGAAAATCTCGACATATTCTGAGATCTCCAGCATTTAGACCATCCTGATATAAATCCTGGCTTCACCACCCCCCTGGTTATATGATCTCAAGCAACGTGCTTAATCTCCATGAACTTCAGTGGACACAACAGGAATAACCAGGAGGCCTGGCTGATTGAGTTATATGAGAAGATCATACATGTAAAGCATGATCTCACTGCCCTCTTCCTTGGCACATACATTAGTATGAAGTGACTGTTTTTAAAATGTGGGTGAACACACCAACCAGTGAACTCCTAGCTTACTTCATGTGGCATTTCTCAGTCACCGGGGATGAAAGAGAGCCAACTGCAGAAGACGCGGGAACACGTCCTCACCCACGCAAAGCTTGAACGCCACTGACTTTGGACATCCTAGCGCTCATTTCCCAGGCCACTCCTGACCCAGCGGAGGAGAGCTGGGATTCACAGACCCTTCTACTGCTAACCATTCCTGAGCGAGCTGAGGAGGCAGCTGCAAAAAGCAGCCCCTGAAGATGCCTGGTGCCCCTGGTGAGCATACCCATGAAGATGCAGCACTGTAGGTGAGGAGGCACGGACATACACCGGTCGCCATGTTTTATACTGCACATCTGTTCTCGTCTATTTGGGGGTTTCACACAAATGTTGGGAAAAAAAAAAAATTAGAGATTTTTTGCATGCAGGTAAAGTCTGACTATGGTAGCTTTTTAAGATATTCAGGGAATGCTTTTGTTCTCAGACAAGTAATATTCTGAATGGAGGGAGGGGTGGGAGGAGGGTAAGGAGAGTAAAGGAAACCCCTTCGCACTGAGACCATTTGAGTGATCAGAATCAACTCTGTAGCAAGGCTTTCCCAACAACCCAGGCTATCAATTATGCAAACAATTTGTTCATGAAAGGACATAAGCTTATCTTGAAATATTCGATGGTTGGCATGGGATGTGGTCCCTTTAGGCCTACTGGGGACACCGATGGAGTCACTTCCAAAGGCAGCCTGTGTCTCACTCTGCAGGAAGGGTGAAAACCTTCTGAGAAGGTGGATGATCCCATCGGTACTGTGTGTGGACACAAGTCACGGGGGGACCAGGCTTGAGAAAGGACATTCTCTCTGGTGGATGGACTGTCAACGCTTCCAAAACTGGAAGGACATCCACTTCGGGGGATGTGGGACCAAGCACTGAGCCAGAGAGACGTTTCGGAGACACTCCTTTCCCTTGCTCCTTCCCTCAGCTTCTTTCTGGTTGACAAATGAGGAGGTTGGGAAAGACAAAGGAAACAACTGAAAGAAAGGTTAGGACCCAGCGACAGCCACAGAGAGATGCAGCCCTGGACTCTAGAGAAGGAGAAACTGAGATGGAATAGTGACAGGCTCTAGATGCCCCCAGAGAGAAGATTCTTGGAGAAAACACCAAATCCAAGGGTGGAGGGAGACAGCAGCACAGGTACTTTAAGTCTGTCTCCAGAAGGAAATAATAAATGTGTCTAAATGTGTTTGTGTGTGTGTGTGTGCATGTAAGTTAAAGGTAACTGTCTTCAAAAAGCTGCCCTGATGGTCTGAAAAATATACGGTCCAAGGAGGCAAAAGTTAATCAAAAAAGGTACAAATCTATATTGAAGGTATTTTCTCTTCTGATACCCTTATTACATATTATTGGACTTTATTAAATATGGGGCTTATCACTGGAAACGTTTTAAATAAAAATGCATTTTGATCAACAAGGTGGGATTGTGTTTGTGATCAAATATGGGAAAATTCATATTCGAATTTTTGAAAAAACTATAATCTCTGACTACAAAGTATATTCTACTGCATGGTAAGCTTCTTGAGAATACAAACCTGTCTTACTCATTGCTGTATGCACGGCAACTACACCATCCTCCACACTCAGGAAATGTGATTTACGGAATAGGTAAATGAATGCCTAGTCCTAGCAGGTCAGGTTCCTTAATAAAGATACACTACCACCACCTGGTGACAATATACCAGAATTGCAGGAATAGGGATTTTTGTTTTATTCTTGTTCTTGTTTTTAATGCAAGTTCACACAGAAGCAGTATAATCCGGTGGTACATATGGCATTGCACAAAGTCACCAAATGCAAAGAACCAGCAGCAAGAAAGCAAATAAATATTAAACTGTTTTGTTCGGGGGATCCCAAGCAATATCAGCTTTTTCCAGTCCTTTCCTGTCATTTTAAGTATTTATTTCACAGACTCCTCCTGTATTTTTTAGGCTGCACAAGTGTAGGCTAAGAGCAGAGCCAGAGCCAGGTTCTCACGTTAGCTTAGCGAGCCTGGAAGAGGGAGGAGAGCTTGACTGGGGACAGAACAAAGACAGGGGCTTCATTCTGGACACTGCTGGTTTTTTATGGCCACGTTTGCTTTTCCTTGTTTTCCTATCCACTCAAAGGAAGACCCTTTGACTCTTTTTGCTTTGTTTTGTTTTGTTTTTCATATAGACCATGCTGTCAGCTAGGTCCGGAAGCTACAATGAATATAAAGTACTGGGCAAAACAACATTTGATAAATGTAAACAATATGCATAGAGAAAACCTCTCAGATGAAAAATCCACATACATTTTTAGCGGCCGTCAGATGGAATGCAAATGGCTTTGGAAAATATAAGTGGTTGGCTTTTTAATATCAAAGAAATCACAGCCGTTTCTCTAACACTAAAAACACTGCTGCACTAAAAAGAAAGAAGTAACTAAATAAAGCGGGCGGCTGATGTTCAGCACGCAAGAAGTCACTGCCTCCGCTCTCCCCTTAGGAGTGGTTGTTGTACTTCTAGAAACGTTAAACAGGGGGTAGGTAGACAGAACCAGGAATGCTGTGTTTCTAAGGCTCCCTCTCAAAACCAAAAGCACTTCCTGTTTCAGAGGAGGAAGGAGCAATTAAAAAAAAAAAAAAAATGAAATAAAAGACTTCTCCCGGCTCCCAGATGAAGCCGTGCAATGTCAGTGCTTTGGAAATGCTCAGCTCTGGTGGTTTTCCAAGGCAACGCACAGGCAGTCTTGCCTGAAAGAAAGGAGTCAATAGACAGAAAATAAATAGAGCATTTCCAGAACTCACCCAGCAGCTCGGAAAACTGTCTGCTTACTATTACACAGTTTTAACATTGTCATAATCATTTTCACAGTAAAGATACTCTTCCTGCAGTTTAGACCAAGAATGCATGACTAATTTTAACCACTTGTGCAAATCTCCTAATGGAAATTTCAAACAGCTTTTATGGATTAAGGTTTTGTAAACTGTACGGATAGAGTGGCCGCAGATACCAAGTGGCGGGGCTCCTCACACCAAGCGGTTGATGCCTGACGGGTTCCCGAATAAGGGCGGGCAGCCACACGGTACTCACACAGGCTAGAGTTCTCCTCGGCACCGCGTGCAGTGTACGTTATACGCGTACAGCTAGAACAGCCGAGCATCTTGAACATGCAGACCCATGGTCGTGTGCTACCATTTCAAGATGCACCAGTAAGTTCTGGGGGTGAGCAAAGTCAAGAGCCCCCCCCCCCCCCCTGCTGCGTGATCTCATCAAGTTCAAACCATACGGCCTCATGGTGGCAAACACAGTTCCCATTTTATAGACAGAAACTAAGGCTCACAGAGGTCTGAGGGCAACCCAGCTGCTGGTGGTTAAGAAGACAATCTCAAACTGCCCCTTGCCATGACCACGACCTGAGAAGCATCTCGAGGACTGACCCCCTAGGGCTGGGAGACTGAAGAATCGAGTTCACCTGCAGATGGATAATGTCAATGGTTGCACCACAACGAGAATGCACTCAACTGAACCGCACACTTAGAAATGGTAAATTTTATGGTACGTAGGTTTTACCACGATTAAAAAAAAAAAATGAATCAAGTCCAGAAGTCCAAGTCCCGTTCCGCTGAGACTGACTATGGCCACAGTCATATTCTGTTACACCTGCCTCTTTGCCCACAGCTGTGCCAAAAACTCAGAGCATTGAAGAAAAAAAAATTAAGGCAAATTCTTCCCCTTTAGGAGGTCAAAGTCAGCGGGATAGTTTCAAACATTTTGTTTTGTTTTCCCCATTCCCCCAAATTCAAGCATGTGGGGTTTCTGGGGCTTTTTAACCACCTTCATGGAGATTCTAACTTCTACCTTGTTAGCAATTTTCACAGCAGAAATCAGGACAAGAGACAAACATGGGGAACGGCTGCCCAGGTGACTGAGGGTCCTTATGAAACACAGAGAAAGAAGAGGCTCTTGTCTGGAGGGAGGAGGGAAGGGAAGAAGGAGAAAATGGACACTGATGTCCTCCCTCCTCCCTTGCTCTTCCCTCCTCCCTCTGGGTTCTTGATTTCCCTCCAAGGTCCCTCCAGCCCTCAGCCTAATACCTGGTCCTCAGGGGAGCCTTCTGTGATCCCATTAATCACTGCAAGATCTGATAGTTCCAGAGGCTTGCCTTTCAGACTGATCCCCTTCGGGAAGGGAGCAGAAAGTTCTACGTGGATTTCCAAGAGAAGCTTTGGGGCAGGTGTTTGCTCTTGAAGCCCAGGACTCCAGCGGGTGGGGGTGGTGGGAAAGGGGGAGCGTTGCCAAGGCATTTGGTCTCAAGGAACCCCACTCTGGTTCCTTTCTCCCACAGAGAGTGGTGGGAAGAAAATGGGACTGGAGAGGGCAAGAGCTCTAAGTAGGAGTCTCCCCTGACCCCAGAGCACACGGCATCCTTTAAATACGCTCTGAAAATCTATCCACAGCACATCTGCTTCCTCTTCAATGTCTCCTTGATGTTCTCAATTCCTTTTCTTTCTTACCTCTGGCTTTCCACCTAGAGATGAAATCATGTCACCTGCTCCCCTATCAGCTCCCGGTGGTCAGGAAATGCTGTTGGCCGTTTCTCCCTTCGCATTCTATTCCTGGGCCTCCCCGCTCCGCACTCCATACACTGGGAGTGGAGCCACCACGGAGGGGAGCTCAAGCTGTAGCTCACATCACATTCCACGCCAGACGGCCCGGGTTGCCTAACCAGGTCCTGGACGGTCTTAACCTAATTCTTGGTTTATGATGTGGTTCAGACACATGAGCTTTGTGTGTTCTCTTCAAGCCCCTCTCCTCCTCTGGGTCCCCAAGCCCCCCGTGAGGAAGGGAGGAAAGAATGAGGCAGGTGGGGGGAGACGTGGGGGTGGAGAGAGGTGGAGAAGAACGGGAGAGGGAGTGCACCTGGGCACAAATCGTGGAGCTGCCACCTGCCTTAGAGCCATCAGACCTTCAGCTTCTTCCTGTGACAAACAGGGGGGCAACCTGGGGAGACTACAAAGTAAGATAACCCAATAATCATGGCAAACTGCTGTGTGGGGCTCATCGCACGCCAGACCCGGTGATAAGGGCTTTATACAGCACCGTATGTTCTATTCTCTCTGTCACCTGAGAGAGAAGTACTAGCATTGCCCCTGCTTTGAAGAGGAAGAGATTAGGCACAGAGAGGCTGAATCACTTACCCAACGCCACACAGCTCTACATGACAGAGTCTGGATTCCAACCCAGGCAGCCTGGCTCCAGGCCATGTTCTTCTCGTGTCACTTACTTTCTATAGTGGCGTCCATTTAAGGCCCTTAATAAATATCAATCCCTTGCCCCTGCCTTTTGAGATTCTTTTCGCCACAGTCCTTTGGGTCGATTTTCAATAAACTTCAATCCTCTGGGTGTTGTGCTGCTTAGCTTTCTTCCATTAGCTGGAAATCATTCAATAAATATTCATTAAGCACCCGCTCTGTGCCAAATACCATGCTAGCGAAGGCCCCTCTCCAAGTCCTGGTTCTCGAGGCTGTGGCCAGGGTGACCACGAGGTGCCTGTGGTCAGGTCCACAGCACACCCGGAAATGCCACAAAAAAATATAATCAGGAAGCATAACTTGGTGGCGCACTGAGGCATGGTCCTGTCTGTCAGAGGGACACAGGAGTACGGGTTTGGCCCCAGGCTCGTAGTTTTCTGGCCCCTGGGGCCTGGGGCGATTTTACCTGTGCCAGCTGCATTGACCAGAATTTGGGCATGCTTCTGTGAGCGTCACTGGTCCACCTCCTAGCGTGTGTCAGAAAGATGAGCCTAGGACGGTGCTTCTCAATGGGGGTGTTGACGCCATCTTCAGGAAGGACATCTCTCTGTTGTGCAGGACGCCCCACACATTTCAGGATGCTTGGCATCCTATCCGCTAGCCACCTCTGCTCCCCAAGGTACAGAGAGCCTTGGTCATCTTGGGCTGATTAAAGATGACAAAGGTGCAGGGAGGGGCGAAATGCCATCCTCAACTAAAAACCACTGTCTTAGAAGATGTGACTGCAAGTTAGATGACCCCATGAGAGATACCCTGTATCATTTTATGGTCTGGAGAGACAGAACATATACGAACAGAATATCGAATTCCATCAAGTTCAAAGGTGATTTAAAGTTGGCTGGAAGACAATTACATGGAAAAGCCCAAAGAAAGGCAAACCTCAATTAAGTAAGGTGCCATCTGGTGGAGGGTGTGGATGTCAGTGAGCAGAGAGAAAAGGTGATCTGTCCTCTTTAAGAAATAGAAACATCGATAATCATAAAGAGGTGTTGGCCTAGAAGTCCAGGTGTCCATGGGAAACCAGTTCACATCTCAGCCAGGAGCCTCCCTCGTTGTTAAGATCTCAGTATGCTGAAATTGCACTACTGGGTATTTACCCCAAAGATACAAAAGTAGGGACCCGAAAGGGTACATGCACCCCGATGTTTATAGCAGCAATGTCCACAATAGCCAAACTGTGGAAAGAGCCAAGATGTCCATCAACAGATGAATGGATAAAGAAGATGTGGTATATATATACAATGGAATATTACACAGCCATCAAAAGGAATGAGATCTTGCCATTTGCAACGACATGGATGGAACTGGAGGGTATTATGCTGAGCGAAATAAGTCAAACAGAGAAAGACATGTATCACATGACCTCACTGATATGAGGAATTCTTAATCTCAGGAAACAAACTGAGGGTTGCTGGAGTGGGGGGTGGGGTGGGAGGGATGGGGTGACTGGGTGATGGACACTGGGGAGGGTATGTGCTCTGGTAAGCGCTGTGAATTGTGCAAGACTGTTGAATCTCAGATCTGTACCTCTGAAACAAATAATGCAATATATGTTAAGAAAGAAAAAAAGAAGAAGAAGAATGTAGCAGGAGGGGAAGAATGAAGGGGGGGAAATCGGAGGGGGAGAAGAACCATGAGAGACGATGGACTCTGAAAAACAAACTGAGGGTTCTAGAGGGGAGGGGGGTGGGAGGATGGGTTAGCCTGGTGATGGGTATTGAGGAGGGCGCGTTCTGCATGGAGCACTGGGTGTTATGCACAAACAATGAATCATGGAACACTATATCTAAAACTAATGATGTAATGTATGGGGATTAACATAACAATAAAAAAATTAAACAAAAAAAAAGATCTCAGTATGCTGAGAAAGCAGTCCTAAAAATTACATGCCAAGGGAACCCCAACATTGCTTGGTATGATATCATAGTTCCTTAGTGCACAGACATTATTTAACCACAGAAAAACTAACATATAATCATGCATGCTGGTCTCACAAACACCCTCTGAGATAAGGACTATCAGGATCCCCTCTTAAAGCTGAGCAGAAAAAGCAGAGAGGTTAAGTTACTTGCCTAAGGCCACTCGGCTAGATATGGCAGAGACTAACTCCAAACCCAGACAGGCGGCATTTGAATCAAACATAAAAAGTAATATTTCTATGTTAGAATTAAACATAAAAATATTGACATAATCAGAACAAGAGAAATATGCATATCTTCACATACGTGGTATATTATGAACTTGTAATGTTTTAATTTGGCTTTCAGGAGCTGAGGTCGGCAAACTAAGGCCTTTGGGCCAAATACGACCCACCGTTTTTATGAATAAAGTTTTACTGGAACACAGCCAGATCCATTCATTTAAATATTATCTGTGGCTGCTTTCAGACAAAGGCAGACTTGAATAATTGTGACAGAGACCATCTGAACTGCGAGGATGGAAATACTTATTATCTGGCCCTTTATAGAAAAAGTCTGACAACACTTGTCCTAGGGGTAGACATTAGCCTTATAAGTTTCTATTTTAAATACACAAATGGTAATTGCTACAGAATTGTGATGATAAAGTGAAATACTACTACATTTATAAAAGCATCAGAACATTCAGAAAACTTCAGGTTTATCATGTTTGCAATCAAATTGATCAGATATATACAAATCACTTACATTCTTGGGAAGCTTGTCTGTAATAGCACTTGAAAAGGAAATCAAAATAGTAAATTCATAAATGCAGCTTTATATTTTTAAGATCTTTACCTAAATTCGTAAATGAGCTGAAACATTATTCTAAAGCTCCTCAAACATGGCAGCTAAAATTTCTCGGTCTTACAAGCAAAATTATAAGAACTGGGAAGATGAACTAAAAAGCCTAAAGAAGAGCTAGGATTTGAAATTTAATGTCAATGAAATGAATTTTAATTTGATTTAATTTTTTTAAAGATTTTATTTATTTATTTGTCAGAGAGAGAGAGAGCACAAGCAGGGAAGAGGCAGAGGGAGAAGCAGGCTCCCCGCTGAGCAGGGAGCCCGATGTGGGACTCGATCCCAGGACCCTGGGATCATGACCTGAGCCGAAGGCACACGCTTAACCAATTGAGCCACCCAGGCACTCCAAAATGAACTTTAATTTTTAAAACCTAGGTAAACACCCTCTTCTGCTCACAAGGCCACCTTAGAAGCCACCAAAAAACCCTATTAATGATGTGGATCTTGTATCACCTTCCCTCTGCTGCTCAGTAGTAAACCTAAGTGAAAGCCCTCAAGAATCAAACCTGGGTTTTTGCTGCCACCAGTGCCTGAATCTGGACCCGATCTGTCTTTCTAGACCTAGTTCAGGTTGTGAATCTGTTTGATAAACGGGACTGGCCTTGGCCAAGGAATCCCATATTAAGACAAACATCAAGGACAAATGCCAATGTGAGATGTAATTAAAATATATTTTTATATAAAATAAATATTTTACATATTTATTATATATATCAAACCAGTATTTTATATAAAATAAACTATATGTATTAATATATATTACATATCACATATGAATACATAAATATATTTTACCAAACCACTTTGTTATTTCATGTAGCATTAATAATCCATAAAGCCCTTTCAAGTACACTATGTCTCTTGACACAGTAAAATAACGTAGCAACTCAGTGGCTAATATGAGCTTTGAATGGAATGATTCCCGCCTGCTAGTAGCATGGCCTTAGGCAAATTACTAAACCTCTCAGCTTTCTCAACACTAAGCAAAGGTGATAATCATACCTGCTTCATGGGTTATTGTCGGGATCAAAACACGGAGTGTCTGAACTGAGTGCTGAGCACACTGCCTTGGTACACGGTAATGGTCACACGGATCTGAGCTGCTGTCACCGTAACCACTATCGTTCTAGAAAAATCCCGTAAGGTGAGAAAGGCGGGCATCACTATCTCCCTTTGTGGAGGGAGCTGCCAGGCAGAGAGAGCCTAGAAGACTTGCCCAAAGGATGCAACACAGCCCACAGGCCGTGGCACCATATGTCTGATTCCCACGCCCAGTGTTGGGAGTCTCTAGTGTGCTCCCCACCTGCCCTGCTGCATCTCAGCCTTGACCGCCTTAGGATCACTCGGAGGGCTTCTTCAATCAGACTGCAGGCCCCATTCCCAGAGATCCTGATTCAGCAGCTCTGGATCCGGAGTGAGGCTCAAGAATTTGAGTGACATCCATAACAAGTGACAATTGATGTCAAAGCCTCTGGTCCAGGGACCCCACTTTAAGAACCACTGGTCTAACTCAATGGAGCACCTTTAGGGAGTCACACCTCCCTTCTACAGTGTATCTGGTGCATACTCATGGTTTGGCACGTGGTCAATGCTCAACAGATGACTTTGTTTTACTTTATTATTTTATTTAAATTTAACTGCATTTTTGCCATGGTTTCATTCTGGCTCTCGATTCTCTTAGCTAACAACTTTTGCCCTCGTTTCTTTGATCCGTCCGTGTATTGCCCCTCCAGTTTGGAACACGCTGTTTTCTTCCTAGCTGTGACCTTGGCTGCCCTTCCAGCTTGGCTCTGCTGTCTCCAATCCAGCCACCTGAGCCCACCTTGGCGGGCCACAGCCTCACAGGTGGGATCTGCGTGCTACTATCTGATGAAGTCAGCTAAACCCCTCCTGACCTACCTCGATCAGAAAAGACAAGCTGCTCTGCTCACAAACAAGGGCATCGATGTGCCCCCCAATCACAGCAGAGACACAGCAGCTATGGCAGGATGGACTCGCTCACTGAGAAAATCACTCACTGACTGTCTGATTTCCTGTTTCCTGCTTGTAAAACAAGGGAGGGACACCAGAGAGAATTAAAAAGGAAAGGCGGGGGAAGGGGGGAGGGGGAGTTTTGCTCCCCAGAATTCAGAACATGTGAATGCCTGTGGATATAAATACTATAAAAATAACAATAATAAAAGGAAGTAGTACGAGCAGGGCTTTCATACCTTAACGGTATTTTGACAACAAATGTTCTTATTTCATTTGAAATTTATGAAACCTTTGTGCCTGTAATCCCATGAGCAGCAACATGGTAAATGAAAGTAGCTGGCAGTCTAGATTAATAATATTTTGCTTCATATTGGAAGAGCATCTGAAAGAAGAAGCTTGCTTTATCTATCCCCCATTTTTACGGTCCTGGTATTGGAACAGACTGGGGCTTCTAAAATTGGCTGGAAAATATTCATAGATGTGTTATTAATTTATGGGAAACTGAAGGACCCACCTCAAGGTTTAAGTAGGCCATTTAGAAACAGCAAGGAGTAGGTGAGATACATAGCAGAATGAAGTGAAAAAAAAAGTGTGCTGGGTGACTTGGGGCTTAAATCAAGAGCAGGAAGAGTACCTTCAGTAAGCTCTAATAGTTGATATTCTAATAAAGCGTTCTTATGAGAAAAAGCAATCTGTTCACATATGAATTCTGCCATATGCTTCCATCTTTTCATGGTCTAGAAGGCCATGTCAGTAATTTCCAGTACTTACATGGGCATGCAGGATGCCTTTGCTGGCTAATGTGAATAAATGGGCTGGATTTACTGTTTTTCTAATGCTCAATATACACACCATGCAGGCTGCTACCAGAAGCAAAGTGGAATTTATGGATTTGCACTGAATTTCAAATGGATACAGGAGCAAAGCTACAGAAAGTGAGACTGACGTGTTGTCTACCATTTCTCGGTGGAGGCTGCTGCGCCCTTGACAAAGTGGAGCGTATTGTTTGCGAAGAGGGAAGAAAGACCCCCTAAAAACGCCACTCTTGCTGGACCCTGAGTGCAGAAGCACTTGAGACTAAGGCTGCAGCGTGAACACAGGATCACTCTCGCCGCAGGTCCCCTAGGAGGTCCCCTTGACCCCAGCCCTAACCCGTGACCTTCCCATTTCTAAACTGTCTTTAAATCCTGATGTTTTTATGTAGGGTTGCCTCCCTGCCAGCTAGGAAGAGTAAATTTCTCAGATAATTGTGCTCCACTGACTGGTTCTAATATCACATGATTTAACTTTGCTTACCTTAAACCCACAATTTTAGACTAAAAAGAGAGAGGGTTTTCACAGCTTGACTAATAATTTGCAGCAGTGAAGAGAAGAATGAAATCCTATCTTCTCCCAGATCAGGGTCTCTCAACCTCGACACTACCGGCATTCGGGGCTGGCTAATTCTTTGGTGTGGCAGTTGAGCTGAACATCGCAGGACATGCAGTAGCATTCCTGCCTCCCTCCCCCACTAGACGCTGGTAGCCGTGCCCCCGACCCCTACCCTGGAGTGACAACCAAAAATGTCTCTAGACACTGCCAGATGTTCCCATGGTGGCAACATCATCTGAACTCGGAAATGATAAAGGAAACGGAGGGAAAAATAACAGGAATATAGAGGTATACCCCTGTGGTGTAGGGAAGGGTGCGTATATATGGTGTGTGTGGGGGGGAGGGAGTGGTGTCTCTAGAACCATGGTAAAAACCTGAAGGTGGGGGTCAACAATGCCCAGCCACAAAACCAGGAAGGCAGTCAAAATCTGAGTTGAGGACCCAAGAGGGAGGCAAATAATTGCTTTTCAACGTGCACATTATCTGCAACAAAGCAATATACGTTTGCAAGCATCTTGCTGAAGCTTCAGAGTAGAGAGATCTAAAAGGTTTCTGGTGAGTTTTGGATGGCAAATAAAAATGAATAATATGATGTCCATATGGCTGGGCTTTCAAATCCTTCCATGGGCATATCTCTTATAGAAAAGAAGATCCCCAGGGGTAGAAGTGTGTTTAAAGACTCATGTCCTATCATTAAAAAATCATGCAAAAGAGGCATTCTAATAGATAATATTCATGCCCGTTTTGCTCTAAACAATATGGTTTAGTCACCAAAGAGGTTGACTCTTCAAGAAAATGTGCTTTGATTTCCTGTGACTTCCAATAAACTTTGCCATTGGCACTCCACCAGGGAAAATGGGGGATACTCATACCCTAGTTTAAGAAGCATGAAATTAAGATGGTCTTCTTGATTCACAGGGATCATAAATAACATATTTATGAGGCTCCACTAGTGACCTTAGTCCCTCGACCCATTATGTCCTCAATGGAAAGTTTAATAAACACAGGGGTGAGGGATTCAGGAATATGGCCCTTACTGTTGGAGAGGAATGGCCATAAAGCTACAGGTGTTACCTGCAAGAATTTGTTAGATGTCTTAGAACCCAAAGGCAGGAATTCTTAATGACCAGATGTCAGCCAGATGGGAGCCACTTTTCAGTGGGTATTGCTTCATCGTGCTTCCTTGTAAATCGGAGAATTGATGAAAACAAACCTCCATAAAGGGAATGTACACTTCTGGTGAGTACTGCAGCCAAGAAAGGCATGGTTTCTCCATGTCTTCAAGAGAATCAAGTTCAAAAATTCTTGGAAGGTAAAAGCAGTTGCTTCTCTTCCACCAACCATTATGATTGAGAGCAGGGTGTAGAAGTAGACCATTGAAAGCCTTTGGAGTTAAGTCCAATGGCTCAAGTTCAACCACACCCTCTACTTAGCACATGGGTTTCCTTATCTAAAAACCAGAAGCAAACGACAACTCTCTCCTGCAGGGTTGCTGTAAGAGTAAGAGGATGCTTTTCCTAACCCAGTACACAGATTCCAGGTTTTCTCTCAGTCCTCACATGATAGAGCTATTTACAAATTAAAGATTGTAAGCCATTTGTAAGGAAGGAGTCCATCAAAATCAGATGGACAGGACTGAGAATCTAGAGGGGCCTGATTCTATCAGGCAGTCTGAAATCTGGAATCACATACAATAGAAGCACGGGCCCTGGGCGCATGTCTATTCCCGTATTGTACAAACACCAAGGGAAATGCTACGCTTTTGCTTTTATGAACTTCTAAAGCAATAAAGACTTGTATTCAAAGCACTCTTACTTTCAAAAAGAAGTCATTAATACATTTTATGAAGTCAAAACCCATTAGTGAAGATGTATCGAGTGTGTCTGCTCAGTGAGGATTATCAAAGGGGGTCTAAGAATGGCGTTGGACATATAGATTGGGGCCTGGTTTTACAAACAGATGATGCCTGCAGAAGCCTGAACACAAAGGCTTCGGCCACCTGTGATATTTGAAAATACCCAAGTATTGATGTGGTGTTAAGAGACAACATCAAGCCATCCTGGGTAGGCTGATAGATGCTCTTGAAGTGTGCGCATATGCAATATGTTCTGAATGGTTTATACCGAATCACTGGCAGTGCTTAAATAATTCAGGGACTTAACGGAGAAGTTTATTCATACATGCATCCAGGCTATGGCTGGAAAATGCCCAGATGGAGGGGAGAAGACAAAGAACTGGGTCAGGGGTATCTTTTTTAATTTGGAACTATGAACACATGGATGTATGTGTCCTATTTCCACCTGATGCTTTCAGATCTTCATTCAACAAACATTTCTTACATGACCACCGTGTGTATTATGCATCTGACCCTAGACAACACATGCTCCTGACCCTCCAAGAGTTCGCAGTATAGTGGGTGCAGTGTTTTAAAAAAAATAATTATTTTGACATCAGTTAAAATGGTAAGGGAGATTTTATTCAGAACTATTTCCATAAGAGCCAAGACCATAGCAATAGGGGAGAGACACTGCACTTTTACTGAAGGCAGGTCTAGGTGATCGGATACCAAGATTGGAGGGGTTCTCTCTAACCTAACTTAGCAGGATTCTTGCTAAGACTGGGCTTTGCAGACCTAGCAAGGATGGGACCAAGATCCAGGCCTACTTGAGAAGTGTGCCCAGAGGAGCCAACTACAGTTTGGTCAAGAAGAGTCTTTGTCCAGGACAGAAGGGAGGGTAGAAACTGCCATGGGACACTACGGGACTCAACAAAGTTGCCTTAAACAGACATGCTTAAGTGTTTGGGTGTATCCGGCAGCATGAGCAAGAATGAGCAAAGGGAAATTCAAGGCAAACAGACAGGAGAGCAGTGCAAAGCACAGGTTGGTGACCTTCCAGTGGTCAGGCATGGCTAGAAGAGGGTTTCTCAAGAGGGGCATTATTGAGATTTTAGGGCTGGATAACTGTTGGGGGGCTCTCCTGCCCATTGTAGAATGCTTAGCAGCTGCATCCCTGGCCTTGACCCACTAGATGCCTGTAGCACTCGCCCTCTCCCAGCACTTCCCCAAGACCCGACAACCAAAATGCCTCCAGATATTGACAAATGTCCCTGGGAGGGGAAGGGGGCAGAACTGCCCCTGCTTGGGGGACAGTGGGCCAGAAGGAAACAAAATTTGGACTGAACAGGGAAGGGAAGGCAGCACTCCTCATGGAGGACAGAAATAGGTGCCAGGGTTTAAAGTTTATGTGATGAAGGCAGAGTCTTTGACTCTCTACACACAATGATTGAGTGCAACAGAGGAAAAATAGAAGGAAGTGAAATGGGTGCATGGAAAAGTCAGAGTTGTCAGATTCTTTTTTAAAAAAAAGTAAGGAAAATAGCAACGGATAGACTGACTCATCATGAATGATCTTTGTGAATTAAGGCTTTCAGATAAATTTCCTATTTCTGATGATCAACTGAGAATGAAGATAAAGCAACAAGAAGAAACAGAGATGTTTTCTAGGGGTAAACTAACCACCATTTTCAAAACATTTGCATGTCTGGTCACTCCCCCCTCCCCTCCAGTTTACATTTAAACGCACTTTTACTGCAAAAATCTTAAAGCATTGGGGAAAAAAAAAAAAAAATCCTGGTCTGTGTGCTTGGATTTTGGCTCTGTGGCATGCTACTGAGATTTCAAAACTTGTCTCTTCTAATTTAAATAACCCCTAAGCAACAATCAGCAGCAGGCCAGGTAGCAAGTTCACCTGAGTCATACCAGATCTGAACTCACTCACAGTGTCTTCTGCACTCCTGCTAGCACAATTAGCAAAAGAAAGGGAGTGGCTAGTTAACATTCCTTTCCAGCGAATTCTTAATCTGTTCTAATATATGAATTTAGAAATGCCTGCTTGAGAACTTCAGGGATTACTAAATAATAAACCCTGAAGTTTCCAAAATCTGGTTAATAGTCAGACCTGGAGAATATGAAATATAGTGTTAATTTAGAATAACGTAATGCCTAAAAATGAAGCAAGTTAGGTCTAATTGAGCTATGAACTGCTTGCCTTGTATTGTGTAATAGAGGCTTTGCTAACCAAGGCTTGCTGAGCTATAGATAACCATTACTCTTAGCAAATATGTTTATTGGGGTCTCTCTCTCTTCATTACCCAACCTCGTAAAGTATATGCCTGCATATTTCGATAAAACATAAAATGGCAAGGCAGAGTCACAATTAGGACGCCCTGAGAAGCCGCATCATAAAACGGTATCTGTCTCCAAATGATTGTTCACTTAACCATGATAAATATTTATCAGCATGCAATAGAACAAATCCTTAAACAACTGTAGCCCATGTTGAAAACGAAGGAGGACTTTAACATCTTCAATTCTCCTCTTTTGATAAATATAACCCCTTAACCTAAAAAAAAAATACAATTTGGTATGAGGACTTTGATTTTTAATTATAATTATGTCAACGGAACGCCAAGGACATATTAGGTTCATATTTCCAAGAGCTACCTCAGGCGGCTTGGGTTTGCTATTATCTCGTGAGCGAAGGCAAAGGAACCATGTAAATGGATGGAAACAAAACAGTGCCAATTTGGGTGGTTACTCCATGTACAACCTTGCATGCCACCAATACTCTCCTTGGAAAAACGTGTTTTAAATAATAAAACAGAGATGCAAAGAAACTCTTTAATGGTTCTTACTCTCTTGTTGGCCATGATGTGTCAACTGGGGAAGCATAAGAACTTAGATGCATATCCTGATGCTCTGTAGAATGTGCGTGGCCCAGGCCATAGTTGCTCAGATCTGGAATCTATATGTTACCATGTGGCACTGTGTATGGTCCAAGTAAGAAGGACTTTGCCTTCTTGGGTGGATTTCAAAAAACAGAAGTCTGTCTCCTGGCCAGAGATAACGGTTTCTGATGGGTCAACTACTGCTGGCCGGAGAGCTGGAGAAGGCCCGGAACAGGGGTGCGGTAGAGTCCCCTATAAATAGAACTGCCTTCCAACTGTCAGACCGCTTCTTAAAAACTGCCTGATTCCTGGAAGGAAGGCCCAAAGCAGTGGTGCTCAAACTTGGGCCAATGTGTCAGGATCCACTGGAAGGCTTGTGAAAACCTAGATGGCCGGGTCCCCTCTCCAGCTTTTCTGATTCTGGATGTCTGGGGTAGGGCCAGAGAATCTGCATTGCTAACAATTTCCCAGGAGGTGCTGATGCTGCCCGTCTGGAAACCATGCTTTGTAGGAACCGGGTTCCACGGCAAAGGAAGGGCCCAGAAGGTGAACTGGCAAAGGAATGCCTGACGCTCAGAGCGTGGATGTCTTCTTCCAGCCTGTAGATCGCACATTGATTTTCACTTTCTTTTCCTTTCCTTGTCTCCTTCCCTTTATCCATTGCCCCCATCTTTCCTTCCTTTCTTTTGCTTTATTTACATCTCTATTTCTAATTCCCAATTTCTATTTCTCCTCTTCTCCCTCCTCCTCCTCTGTGTCCTGGCTCTCCCCCTTTCTTTCGTTCTCTCCTTTGTCTTCAAGGCCACCCTGAGATCTCTTCTTCAGCAATAATTAACCTCCCACCAGGCTCTCAACAGTGACCAAGATTACAAATGGAACCCCCCACCCGCCACCATGGGAGAAAGACATGGGGCCAAGATCTCATCTCCTGGCAAACAGAATGAGGGGCAACTGTGAAAACAGTTTGAAAGAGGGAAGCTACGGACGTGGGCCTAAGCAGTCAATAGCACCAGATTCTCCGCTTTTGCATTTAGCACCACATACACAAAAAACATATCGCTATGTGAAATATTATAAAATACACACAACAGTTACTGTTGGAGGATGGGGTAGCTCTTCAGCATTAATTCTCATTTTGGGGGCTATTCTTACATTTTGGAATAAATAGTCCCTAGTTCTCGTTGTAACTTGCACTTAACCCCCATGCTAGATGGAGATTTATAACAAAAGTGACTATTATGAGATCATTCCTAGGTGAAGAGCTACCCTAAACAGACTTAGCTCTTTATAGCCTTATTGTGTCAGACTCTGAATATTAGCCACATACACACAGAAAAATTCTGAGTGAGAGTTATTAGGCTGCAGGATAGCTTCCCAGGGGAGGTCCCGGGGCCTCACTGCTTGACTCATTTGAAACGAGACTCGACCGAACACTTGACTGCACCATTAGGGAACAATCCCACCCTGGCTGAGGATGGACAAGATGACCTCATAGATCTCTCCCGTCCCACCCAGGGTCATAAAAATCTGGATGGAAACTCTGACTAGTCATCTTGCTGCAGCGAGGAGTGGAATCTCTAGCAGGCGGAATGGCACTATCTCAGGGGGTGGACCAGGTTACAGGGGAGGTCACCGAGAAAAAAGTCCCCTGTAAGCTGGGGGCACAGGACAGCCCAGAATACAAGTCATACATTCCCAGACGAAGCCTGTGAAGCACTTTCCACAGATTCTGGTGTAAGACGCTAATGCGTGTGTGTTGTTCGCGGGCGTCTAGTACACACTAGTGAGCTTTTCCATGCTCCAACTGTATGAGGAGAATATTACCAGCTTTACTTCCTGGGTCCCTCTTTTTTGAAGATGTGGCTGCCTGGCGAAAACACAGATGCGAATAAAGAGCAGCTCAGTTAGGTGATAAGTATGGCATCTCTAGAGCTCCAAACAACGTGGCCCAAAAAAAAAAAAAAAAAAAAAACAACGTGGCCCATTCTAATTAGAGCTCAAACCAGTTGAAATGGAGACTGACCTGGAGAAAGATGACTGATGCCCCCCCACCCCACCCAAGTCAACTGCTTGGACAGGGCCCTTCTCGGTCTTTGGCAGGGAGGGAAGAGGGTGCTGTGAAGCTCCATGCGGCGTCCCCACCCCTAGGGACCCTAGGTGTGAGCAGCAGGCTGAGCCAGCAGGCGTGCGTGCACCGCCTGAGGATCCCATAATAAATCTGAGACAACTGCACAACGGCAAGTGGCTGGGATGTGGAGGAACTCTGGACCTGGTCTGACTCAACATGCCACAGCTGCCATTCCCATTCACTTGGCTCCAAACTGCAAAACCTGAGGACACTGGAGAGGCCAGGCATGTCCGCCCATTCATGTGCCCTTTTAAGGGAAATGCCTGTGGTCCACTGGCCTCCTACCCAGGTGGGCATGCTCTGTATCAGCTGACACGATCCTTTCCCCACTCTGGGTACAGCTGAACAGACCACGGGTCCACTTAGAGCTGAGGCACGGGCAGTCAACCCCAACGTCTGGATTGCAATTTACCAATGCCGGGGAGGCCTCCTAGCTTTGGATTCTTGAACTAGGGAACTGGGAAACACACCCTGAGCCTTTTGCAGCAGGGACGACTCATGAAGAGATGCCATGAGGTACAGCCGAGCTGCCCTGTCTTGAGCAAAAAGAAGAGTCGGGGGAGGGGGTAAAACCTTGAGCGAGCGAGGGAACAGGTAGGTCTAGCAGTGGCAGAAGGAGCCAGTCAGAAAAATAGAACACAGCAAATACGCAGAGGGAACCATGGGGGAAGGTACGTGAAGCAGCCTTACTGCCTCACCTGCCAACATCTCTTACAATAAACTTTTTTTTAGAATAAATGACATGAGTAGGACTCTGTTCCTAGTGACAAAAGAAGCCTAATTAAGACACTCAGAGAATCTGAGTTGTACGTCATGATGCTCCTGAGACTCAAATCACTACCACTAGGATATTTAATATCAAAACTCACGAATGTCACTGAAGACCGTGGCTTATCAAAGGTATTGAAAACAAGAACAAGTTACACTCGGCATCTCGTCTGACCTGTCATTTTGGAAACTCGAAAGAGAATTTGGAAAAACGTCAGGGATGGAACAGAGGACCATGGAATCTGGACTTGAATCCTAGGCGTTGAATGGCTTAGCCTTCTTCCCCTACCAAAGGTTGTCTATCAGAACAGCCTAGAGAATCATTTATTAATATGTCCAATCCCCAAACAGAAATGTCATCCTCATAGCATCCTCCACTCAGGAATGATCTGTCTCGCCCTCGGAGCTGATGTTCAACCTCAAAGGCAAGTATTTCTGGAACACCCACGATGCATTATGCACAGGTACCAAGCCCACTGTCAGAGGTGGGCAAGTGCATTGAGGTGTTATCCTTCCTCCCAAACTTTAGAAGAAGGACATGAGTACCCAACAACCCTGGAAGGGACAAGTACCTGGTTAGGGAGTGACAGTGATTGCACACACGGAGACACATCCATCCTCACTGGTCCAGAACGAATTTGAGTAGAAAAGTTCTTTAATAGTTTATACCCAAGATAGTTCATCATAGAATAGTAGCATAGTGCACTAGGTCTAATTTTTAAATATCAAGCAATTCTAGCAGAACCTGATTTGTGGGTCTAAAAATAATAATTAGTAAAAATAAAATAATACTAATAGCAGATCCCATTTGCTGAGTCTCCACAGTGTCACTGGCTGCAGACTTCACATACAATAATTTTCTCAATCCTCACAATACTTACAGACTCGAAGAGTACCTCTTTACAAAAGAAGAAACTCAGGCTCCAAAAAACGGGGGGGGGGGGGGGCTGCACCAAGTGTGCTCTGAGGGCTGGGAGCACCACCATTGTCTGAGAGCTTGCTAGAAATGGGGAATTCTGGGCCCCAGCTGAGGCCTAGAGAATTGGAGGCTCTGGGGGTGGGACTCAGGTACTGCGTTTTAACAAGCCCTCCAGGGGATTCTCATGCCAACCAAAGTTTAAGAGAAGAAACACTGTCTTAGAGAGTAACTTTCCAAGGCCAAATAACCAGTAAGTGGCAGAGTCAACAAGCAAATGTTTGTGCTGAGTATTGGAAATGGTCCTATCCATGCCAGGTAATTAACGAGAAGCCAGGCTTGGGCTAATCACATTAACACCTGTAATATGGGATTCCTCTGAGATCAGGACTGGGAGCCCTCAAACCCCAGTCTTCCCCAGAGACTCTCAGTCTTAATGGCAAAATCCTGTATGACCAAACTCCACTTCCTTTTTTGCATATGGGGGAGCCCTTGGGTGCTACCAATCCCAATTTATTCAAGTGATGATTACAAGGGCTGTGATTCAAGTATGTAGGATGCCTCCTATTTTCCCTCCATACAGATGAAAGAGAATAAAATTAAGAACCAATATAGCACCCGGTATGCCAAACACTGAGCTAAGTGTTCTAGACTAGCGCGAACAAAACTTTTGTGCCGTAATGGAAATACTCTATATCTGTGCTACCCAATGTAGTTGCCACCAGCCATATCTGGCTGTTAAGCAGTTGAAATGTAGGACAGGAGGGACTGGATTTTTAATTTTATTTACATTTTAATTAAATTTGAATAGCCTCATGTGCCCAATGGCTACCTTATGTATTAATAGCTAGTCCCGTTCTACATGCCTCTTATTTAAATTTCCCTCTCAGCTTATAAGGCAGGGGCTAACATTATACCCATTTTACAGATGAGAAAACTGAGACTTATAGTGGCAAAATAATGAACCCCAGGTCACACAGCCAGTTAGTGATAGTGCTGGGGTCTTAATCCTACTCTGACTCCAGATTTACAAGGCAAAAAGGCTCCCAGACACCACTGGTTAGGTGGGACTGGAAGAGCCACTGCTCAGAGCTCTGCCCAGCACAGCCAGCAGCAGTGACCTGAGGCCCCTGGAGAAGGCTGAGCATCTCCTGCTCCAGGCAACAACCAGTGCGGGCATGTCTTGGCAGCTATCAATGAGAGAATGTTTGGACATTATTTTCCTGTTATTAAATGTGCATTTTCCACCTAAAAATAAGGAGCTTCTGTCACAAATGATTTATATGGAAACAGTACTACTCCTGGCAGAGAAACAGAAATAGGAGCTTTTTTACTGTTTTTTTCAAGATTAACCAAAAGAAGAAGAAGAAGAAGAAGAAAAGAAGGCCTCTGCCAATATTATATTCATTCTTTAATGTATATTCTTTTCTTTGAAGGTCTCCCCCTGCCCCTTATACCTCTCACCTCACCACTGCCATGATGAGAAATGGGTTCTAGGATCTCAGGTACCTTTGAGCAACCTCTGTCTGTCCAGACAAGGCAGGCTGGCGGGGCATATAATCCTCCCCAAATCCATCACTGTGTTCGAGATGTGGTGCCTCCACCCAGCAACTTCATCAAATGGCAGTCTTGAAGTTCTAGAAACCCACTCTGCACTTGCCTCACCCCTACTCTTCCATCTCCCCACCATGGGAGGTGGCGTGGTACATGACCTTGCCCGCTGTGAACACATGTGGTGCCACCCTGGGAGGTGGCTCACCCCCTCTGAGCCTCAGTAATCCCCAGGGAAGAGGAATGACTCCCATGGGGCTGCCCTAAGCACTTGACCCTGTGCCTGGCCTACAACAGGGTCTGAAAGGGTGAGTTCCCTTCTTTCCAGCCCTCAAAATCCTGACCCTATTTTAGGCTGATTTCAGATTCAGTCTTATTCACCAAAATGCTTCTGCCCTCCAAGTCGACATGTGTTTTCCTGTTTTCCTATTTTATAGATCCCTATCTCTGCCTATACTAGTTCAAGGATGCACATTTTAGTTCTTTTACAATTATCACATTTTTGGCATGGACTGTGGGCACGGACTTGACTTCCTGAGCATCCGACCTCTGTCTTGCCCATTTGTTCCTTCCAGGTTGTAACCAGCACAGGGCCCTGTACACAATAGGTACTCACATGAATACTGGTTTAACTGAATTTCTGTGAAGATTGAGGCCAATCTATAATAAGCAAATCCATCCATCCATCCATCCATCCATCCTTTCATTTACTCATTTACTTAATGCTTTATTAAGCACCTACTGTACCCACCGAGTGTCAGGCATGGGTACTGGTACTCAGAACATAGCAGGGGCCAGGACAAAACCCTGAGCCTTCACAATATTCATCTTCCAGTGGGGGAGGGGGAGGGGACGATTAGCAAACCAACAGGTAAAACAGAGAAACGGTGTCCCTCCATATATGCTAAGGAGAAAAGTAAAGCAGGGAAGATTCAGGGAGAGCAAACTTCAGGAAGAAAATTTGCCATTTTAAATAGGGTGGTTAGGGACTGTGTCCCAGAGAAGGAGATATCTGAGCAATGATTTGAAGGAGTTGAGAGGGCGACTTTTTCGATAGAAAATTAATTTGGAAAACCAGGAAATTGTAAGCCGAAGAAACACTTGGTTCTCTATTCAGAAGGATATCATAAAGGACACAAAGTGTTTATTTCACTGGCTAACCTCAGTTCCCATTATGTCATCAATGCTAGTACCAGCCAATGCTGGTATTAACTCACTGGGTACTTACTATGTTCCAGGCACTGCCCAAGCACTTTATATAACTGAGGTCACCACCAAAAGCAAAGGTCTAGACCAGGGATGGAAAAAAATGTCTGCAGACCCCAGGCTGGAATCAAAAAGAGCTAAGGCCACATGGTGCACAATAGGGAGTAGTGGGGACTACAGCGACCCCAGAAGATCTGCTCCACCTGGCGCAAACAAGGGCTGCTCGGCTCAGGTGATGAAACCGGCTCAAGACTATTTGATCTTCTGCCTTTTCGAGAGGCGTTCGAAAGCTGGATTTTTACACAAAATTTTCTAATTTTAAAATGCTGCCAGGCAATTAAAAAACATCATGTGAGCCAAAAATTGTTTAAAATCTGTTTTTCAGGACATATTTGGTCTGAACAGAGGTTTCCAATCTCTGGCACTAAGAGGCAATTAGTAGACAGAGGAACCCAAAACATTTGCAGGGAGCCTGACACAAAGCCACTGTCCTTGACCCTGAGGCTGAGTATCACTTGTATTTGAAAACAGCCTGACTTCTGGGGACCCCTTGTGTGTTCTGCCCCGGGGACTGTGGACTTTGGGATCTGGGAAACACGGTGTCCTTGTGTGTGGATGGAATATGCTGCCCACTGGGATCTGAATGCAAAAACAGCTGATCGTTCATTAAAACAATAAAAGTACTTTCAGTTGCTTTTTTTTTTTAATCTGCTTATACTCCACCAATAAAAATGCATTTGGCAAAATCATCCAGAGGAAACACTGTCTTTATTCAAAACTGTTTTTCTTCCCCTTTCACTTGATATTTCTAAATTATCTTATCAATAATGTATTAAAGTAATACTCAGAAATGGAACAATACTGCACCTTTAAGAAAATATTATTTTTCCTGAGGTCCTATCAAGGTAAATTTCATCAGTATTCAAAGAATGAGCAAAGCACTTCAACAATTTATTTCAATAAAAGAAGACTTAGCTGAAAGGAGTATAAATGATGAGAACTTGCTTTAAACTGATTTATTCCCTGCAGCAATAAAAGGAATGTTTCTTCACTCAGCTGTTTAATATGCAAATATGCAGAACATCCAGCCCCTGACAGCACATCATTAATAAAATCTTGCACTGAGCAGAGCGCCCGATATTTCATTCTGATGAAAATACATGATGATGATTTTAGACTGTAGACTTTTAGAGTCGGGACAATGTGCTTTCCTGGTGATGAAACCCCACTAGTCACTGGGGGGACAGAAGCTTTTCAGAGAAGCGATCCCATTTCTGCAAAAGGAAGTCCCCAGGTAAAGAAAACAGTAAATCCTGAAGGCTGGTGACAGTTCATGCAACCAAGGCCTAAATGACAAGATACAAACCAGGAGAGTGACAAGGGGGGGAAAGGACTGAGAGCAACTTCTTTTGGGGGTGGCGATATATTCATTTTTTAGGTTTTGTTTCGGTGTGTAAGAAACGTCCCGCTTGACGACGTGTCTGATGCTAGTTTTCTATCCACGTAGAAATAAGACAGCAAAAGCTATAGAAGGAAGACACAGGGCTCAGGGTTCTCCACCCTGTCACCTCCCTCGATTTGCATGTGGAGTAGCAACTTCTGAATTACTCTCAGACTCTTAAAACAAGCAAAGTGAAGACGCTGGAAAATACTCCTCATACTAGATCACAGGTTTTCTCTTTCCATTAAACTCCTGGATTGATGTTAACAATATGTGGCAGGACTATAAACGCCCATTTTTTTTCTTCTTTACAACTTTCTATATTTTCCAAATTGTTTACAGTGAGCATGCCATATGTATCATCAGGGAAATCATGTTTTTAAAAAACCTAATTTTTTCTAAAAAAGTCGCTCATGGGCTAGTGTCTGGGAACTTACAAGACTGTGAGCACTAGGGAAGGCTCTGTCTCCCAACATCTTGGACCTCTCCATAAACCCCTGTGCTTGTTCTCAAAATAAATATTTGTTAGATGGTTAAATAGATCACTAGTTGTAAGTGCATACAACAGTGCCTGGAATATGGCAACCCCATAAAAGTATTTGTTAAATAAATAACCAGTAAGTCAGATTAAATAAAGTATTTTAGTGTGTAGAGGTGAGTTTTCTGTAATTATTACTTATTTAAGGATATAGAATGGCTAGATTTCCCCCTTCTAATAGTAAGCTTAGTACACTGTGTGGTTTCTATCAAAAGAACAACCCCAGCTTAGAGAACTTTTGGATTAAAATCCCAGCTACTGCACTTGACTCTGTGTGATCCTGGGCAAGTCACCTGCCTCCAGAAACTCTGCTTTCCTCATCTGTTAAATATGCAGAGTAGTAATCACACTTATTTTGATGAGTGTTTTGAGGATTTGGTGTGATCATCTATGTAAACACTTGGCACGGTGCCTGGCCTTGAGTGGAAGCTCAAGCTCATCACTTACTGGGCGCCTACTAAAACCTAAACACTTTACATATATCAATGCTCATCTTTATGACAACTCTTCAAGGTAAGCGCTGCTAGCCATGTTTCACCAAGGGGAGGCCAAGGACAGATGACACGAATGAGGCCACACAGCTCGGTCTTGAACCTGGGTCCATCTGTCACCAAATCTTATGCTAGCTTTTGCACTGGCCTTACCAAAGATCTGCTTTCTTCCAAACAAAAAAAGGAAAAAAAAAAAAAAGTCAAATGCAGTGATTGTTCAAAAATATATGGAGTGAGTTTCCATTCACTTACCTCTATTTTCCAGTTAGAGTTCATGCCCCCAAACCCACCTTTTATTATTTTTTTTAATTAAGTATTTAAAAACAAGGTAGGTTATGGGGCAGGAGGTAAGAAGATAAAGGCAGGTGACCATGAGGTTTTCCTAAGGAAATGATGAGTTACCATGAAGTGCCCTGTGGCCAAGTTGTTATTTCAAAAGTTCATTCATTAGAGAAAGGCCGTATCGTGTCTGTAACTTGTGAGATTGTCTTCAATTCTAGACAACTTGAGAAGAAGACATCCGCCAACTTGTTCCTCATGTTTGTGATGGCTCCTCTCTCAGAAAAGACGAGCCAGCTGAAAGCAGTCCCTTGCAGGTGCTTCCTCCCTGCACACACCCACCCCGTGCCTCCCCCTCTCTCTACCCTGATGCTCTCTTTATCCAGCCAAAGAATAACTCTCTGTGCCAAAGGAAAGAGGACGGTTGGATTTTATTTCCAAATATTTCAATTATAAATCAATCGTTTAGCAAAATTCAATGAAGTTTGCAAAATTTCCCTTTGAATCGGCTCCCACTGAGAATCGAGAAAGTCTTGGGGGCAAAATTTCAAGTGGTCTCTTGCAGGTTTTAGTAAACTTCTCCAAGCTAGTACTTTCCATGTTTCTGATTTTATGTGCTCAGTAATACACCCTCATAACTCAAATGGGATGAACCAATTAAACATTTCCCTGTAGTCTTTAAAATAGCTGCTCTTGGCATGTTTTTTGCATGGCACAAGCCTCTGCGGGAGGATACGATAGAAATCTTGCACTATTTAAATATAGAATTGGGACATCAAAGAAAGGGTTGTATTGAAATAACATGGATAATTAAGGAAGTGGAGAACAGTAATAACTGATTTACATAAAATGCTAATGAGTCTCTTGACTTGTTTGGCAATTTGCACTTTAGGCTTGGTAACTGTGGCTCCAAATTTATGATCTAATTTTTATTTTAATATTTTCTTTTAGCAAGTTGTAACCAACACTAATGGGCTCCTGCCAACATTGAACTTCTTCGCCCTTCTACCACCCAGAAGCTGCTTTTCCCAAGTGCCTTGGGCTTGGGGATGTCCCCGGTCAACAGGGGCTTCCTGGACATCCTGTTTCAGCTGGGGTTCTTTGGAGCTTAGGGTGCCGGTGTCGCTCCAGATGATCTGTAGCGTTCAAAATATGCCCAACTGGCAGAGCTAACTGGGATGGGCAACTGGGAAAACAAACGTAGTCTTACAGAGGCTGAGCGATGCCCTGCACAGCCTGCTCCTTGCTATTGAGTGGGATAGACTGGGGCAAGGCACAGGCTCGCTTGGGGTTAGCACTTACTCCGCACTGTTCTCTGGTACCTTTCGCTGCTGAGAAGAAATTATATGCTCTGGAAATTCCTGTTTTATTGTACTCTTGTACAGATCTTGCCTCGCAGGGCCACAGCCTCCCGTGAATACGAATGAGGGTTTGAGCTGTTCCTTCGGGACATGTCTGCACGTTGACCTTCAGCGTACCCTATTTTCCTCCGAGCCTTCGAAGCATGATCCACTGCTTTCTCTCGCCATTCCCCTTCACCCCATTGATGGGCTTCAAAGCTACTTAGATTTCCAAGCCCTGATGCGCTGCGGCGCTGACCAGGGCTCTGCCTCGCTCTCTTATGGATTGCACAAGGTCACCGCTGAGGAGAGGAAGGAGGCAGGCAGAGCATTTATCAGGATGTATTGCTTTACTTTTTCTATCCATCACCAAGGCGATGATTCTATTTTAGTGAAAATCCATTGAACTCCGATCAAGTCAGATGGCTGTTATCATTGGAAACTCAAGAGCTGTCAGGCCATAATCGGTACAAATGCCGGACCCCAAAATGGGGGGCTCTGGGCCAGTGGTGGTCTCGTGGGGATCTTTTTGGTCATTCTTGTATTTAAAATTTCATCTGATCATTTTATTTTAAGCATTCTTTTTCAGCTCTTCCATTTGTAAGTGATAAAATCTGGTTATGCAAGGTAGAATGAACCGATTACAGGCAATTTAGGTGGAGTTTAGAGACACAGTGCTTCCTGCTGTCATGCTACACTGCTTACTACGGTCTGAATAACGTAATAACCTACCCGTCAGAACACCGTCGCATACGTGCATGATCCTGGAGACCCGAACAGAAGGAGTGCACACACACACGGTCCCGCCTTCATAGAAACCAGCAAACTTCAGCTACACTATTTTGTGGTCTCCACGTATAAATTTTCTGATCACCACACTTGGCTATAGGATACAATGTTAACAGGCAATTTCACCTCCTTGGTGGTGTTCCTACGATAAATGTCCCTACTACCATTTGCTGAGTTTGGGAAGGTTTTAGTCTACCGTTAACATCTTGAATGTGGGGGGTTCGGGGGTGGGGGTAGAAAGAAATATGAACTCCAAAGCTCCCCCCAAAAATTCTTTTAGGCTTGTCTTCTGGTTATGGATTTAATTAAATCTGACGTGTAAATAAAATCATTTAAACATATTTGCCACCCTGCCAGTATTCTAAACTTCCACTCAAACAGGGGGAGGGGGGCTGTGAATTAGAATGACAGGATGATTTTTAATCAGGATCCTGTAGCTCAAAGTGATACTTAACTCTTAACTATCCAAAAGCATGTTATTTTCCCTGTGGATTGTGAAGGATCCTATCTCTTTCACTGCCCCAGTGGAAGGCCAGTCCCTGTCGGGGTGGCCAAAAAGGAACAAAGTGAGGCACCCAGAAGCTAATTGTCTGTGCGTGTTCATCTCACCACTTTTTAAAAGGTAAAGCAATCTTTCCATCTATTTTCTATTTTGCAATCCGTATCTTTATTCCTCTTTATTAGTGAGGGTAACTGAATATTGACTGTGCATCTTAAATACATTTTCATTCCAAATAATAGTGACAAAAATAAGCCCAGGTATTTATTGGTCACTTGCTGTGAAGCAGGCTTTGTGGCAAGTCCTTAATGTAAGTTGTCTCATATAAGTCTTAAAACCACCTCTAAATGAGATAGGGGTGGGTGCCTGGGTGGCTCAGTAGGTTAAGTGTCTGTCTTCGGCTCAGGTCACAATCTCAGGGTCCTGGGATCGAGCCCCGCATCGGGCTCTGTGGTCAGTGCGGAGCCTGCTTGGCCCTCTGCCTCTGCTCCTCCCCCTGCTCGCTTGCTCTCTCTCTCCCAAGTAAATAAATAAAATCTTAAAAAAAAAAAAAAAAAAACCTTATTTGCAAGGAGAGTTGTATTCTGAGGTTCTGGATAGCCAGGAACTGAAGCAGAGGAGGGGACACTATTCAACAGAGTTCAGCATCCATCCGGAATGCAAATCTGGGTCTCTCGGGCTCTGAAGGACATAACCACAACAGTTTCATCCACACTGAGAGGGTGGCATGATTGCCAGTCATGCGCCTCTGATTATTCCATACATTTATCAGAAATCAGATCTAATGTCTCCCATACGGCAAGGTACCCGCGCAGCAGGCTACATCGCAATGATCCCTGTGAGTTCACTGTGCACTTTAGGATAAACTAGCATCGCTAGAGAGCTGGGAAAGCTGTTCTTCCCTGAACTGGGGGAGAGCCAGAGAGCCAGCTGCACCGAAAAACATGCAAGGATGTAACCCTGGCTAAAGAGTGGCTGGCGCATCATCACAAGCTGCCTGGCCTCCCTAAACCCTGGTGGGCCTGACTGTGGTTAGACCCGGACCCGCTGGAGGGAGAGAACCAGGGGGGCAGGGGCTGGCAAGGGCTCATCTGCACTCCACTGACAGAGAGCAGCCCTGACACCAGAAACAGAGTTTCCAGAGGCAACGAGGAGCAGGAATCTTGAATTCCTGGCCATCGTTCATTCCTCCTTCCTTCCTCTGGGGGGAAAAGAAAAGCAAACCAAATAACAGCTCAGAATTATTGGTGGGGGAGGATGAAGGGAGAAAAGCACCGTTTCCAGAGGATTTGTTCTCAGAGTAAGATTCTGCTGCTGAAAAAGTGGTGCATGCACAAGAGAGAAATGGAACATGGGGAGAAACTTTATTTTTCCTTCTCTTCAAACAAACTCTTATTAGAGATTATTTGGCATAAAGAAGTCGTCTGAGTCACTGAGACAATCAAAATGGGTTACAGAGGATGCCTAGATGCAAATGTCACGGGGAAGCACATAGGAGGAACTAAAGTCAACTGTTCAGTACATAATATCTAGTTGAGAGCTAAAACCAGCAAAACTTCAAATGCCTTTGGAATGGAAACAACGGGCGTATTTGTGCTGGAGAGTTTAGACTGCCTCATTTGACCTTTTCCACCACCCTGCTGGGTCAGAGTTCTCCACCTCAGCACTCTGACATTTAGGGCGGGATTATTCTTTGTGGGAGGGGCTGCTTCGTGCATTGAGGGATGCTGAGCAGCATCCCTGGCCTTGACCCATGAGATGCCAATAGCGCCTCCACACCCTGGTTGCGACAACCAAAATGCCTTGGACAGAGTGAAATGTCCTCTGAGGAGCAACACTGTCCTGGAATGCCGCTGCTAAAAATGACCTTTCTAGGACTTACAGCTACATACAAGACACCAGTCTATCCCACCGACTGCTAGATGCTGTCACATGAGACACACACAGTAGAAGTGAGAGAAGGCCGTATTCCTGCATCTTGGAAGCTTCTCCTTCTAGCAAAGTCAGAGCACGTGCAAACAGAGTTTTCCCTGGGGTGGGGCGGGGGAGGGCAATATGGCCACAGTGGAGGTGGCTTTGGCTTATTCATCTGGCTTTGGCCGCAGTCGTGGCTTCAGTGGTAGATGCTCCCTGGAGGGTGACGTCTGTATTCTTGGAGAGGACCAACTTCAAAGCCACTCCTTCAGTTCCTCCTCTACGGTAGTTTCCTCCTCCAAACTGCTACCTCCCCATCCTCCCACACCCTCACCCACACTTGGCAAAGATAACTACTCCTTTCCCCTCTCTTCCACACTCTTGGTACCTTTGTCATTGCACCCAGCACACTGAACGCTCTAACTGTATGCTCACATGCCTTGTCCCTAACTGAACTGCAGGATCCCAACTCCTCTGTAAGTCCCCAGGGCCTAACTCAGGTAAAATGCATAGTGAATGGTGGTTGAATGAAGAATGCATCAACAAATGAATGGATGGAACCTTGATATCATCCCTGTTTAACTGATGATATTTTATCTCATGGCCCTCACCCTTGAAGTTCTTATGGAATACCTAAGGGGAGCCAAGACTAATACAGTGGCAAAGATCTAGGGGTATAGGGATTAAGTTGTGTGGTTTTGATGGCTAATGTATTTTAGAAGAGCTTTGGCTGAGGGCAGAGAAGAGTCTAATGGGATAGAACCAAAGTGCCCAGGCGCCTGGGTGGCTCAGTTGTTAAGTGTCTGCCTTTGGCTCAGGTCATGATCACAGGGTCCTGGGATCGAGCCCCGCATCGGGCTCCCTGCTCGGCGGGAAGCCTGCTTCTCCCTCTCCCACTCCCCCTGCTTGTGTTCCCTCTCTCGCTGTGTCTCTCTCTGTCAAATAAATAAATAAAATCTTAAAAAAAAAAAAAAAAAGGGGGGGAGCCTGAAAGACTCATTTGGAAGAACAGGAAGGAGACAAATGGCTGATGCCTTATAGAATAGGCAGTCAAGGCTCAACCTGATACCAAAGAAAGGGACACAGAGAGAGACAAAAGGGAGATTACTCAAATGAGTTCAGCAGAACAACAGAACCTAGTAATGGGACCCTGGATCAGTATCCTGTTACCTTCATTATTTTTACTTTGCTACAAAAACAACAACAACAAAACAAAACAAAACAAAAAACAAAAAACAAACCTAGAACCCAGAAAAGTATATATATATTGAGATAACCTGATAAATAACAAGGTCACCCTGTCCAAGTATAAATATGGCGCTAAAAGAGACGTATAGTTGTGCTTCTAGAAAGATGGCCTGCTATCAGGAGAAGCCTAAAATTTAAATGCCAAAGATCTGTAGACAAGTTCATCCATGGATTCTCAGGAAAGCTGCTGGCAAACGAATAAAGCAGTGTTTTTCTCTCCCATTAAACAGAATGAGAGAATTGATATGCAAGGGGCTTCATAAGAGAGGAATACAGTTCTTTTCATGATAGACTAGGTTTGTATTAAGCACTGATGTAGGTTTTTAAAAGCTATGGTCCTTGTGAGCCTATTTTTTTTTTTTAAAGATTTTATTCATTTTTATTTGAGAGAGAGAGAATGAGAGAGAGCACATGAGGGGGGAGGGTCAGAGGGAGAAGCAGACTCCCCGCCGAGCAGGGAGCCCGATGCGGGACTCGATCCCGGGACTCCAGGATCATGACCTGAGCCGAAGGCAGTCGCCCAACCAACTGAGCCACCCAGGCGCCCGTGAGCCTATTTTTAATTAAATATGGGAGCAAACCCCCTTGCAGTATTTTCCATGGCAGAAGTTGTAGGGTGGTGGCCCTGCCGCAAAGATAGCCCTGGCAGAAGGGGTCTGCGCACCTGCTCCATCAGCCACCGGAGGTGAATAAATCACCTACCTGCTATGACGCCTCCAAAATATTTGCAGAGAGCATACTGTTGCTGGGCATGGTGCTGTGCGCTTACTACAAACCACTTTAACCATGACCATGCTCGGCAAATGGCAACATCACTGTGTCCATTTCACAGATGGGGAAACTGAAGCATAGAGAGGTCAACCCATGGTCACAGAGCTCTGAAGCTTTGACAGATAGGACTGAAGTCAAGTATTTCTAACTCTGTGGATAACACACTTCAGAGTCCATCCACAGATAGCTCAGACAGACCCACCAACGGAGCGTCATTCTGTGAAGGGTAAGCCACCCACCCCCGCAGGAGCTGCCCTCCTCAGAACTCCTGGCGCTGTGACACACTACACAGCTTCCTTGTTTCAGATCCACTGAGCCAGCATCTTCTGGGACGTTTCATGGCAAAGACTGCCCCCATCCATACACGACTGTTACCAGGAAAGAACACTTACTCCCTTCATGACAAGGCTGGGCTAAGGGTCCTACCTGGACTCGCTCACCTACTTCTCCCATCACTTGATGAGCAAGGTGCTAAGATGCTACTTTTGGCCCCATTCTGTGGAAAAGGAAGCTGAGGCTGAGAAGGTTATGTAATAGGATCAAGTCTGCACAAGTGGTACGACCAAGACCCCTGGCTTCTCCCCATTTTCACAGGTAACAGTTAACGACTATTTGCCGAACCCCGTCAGAGCACTTTAATACCCCCGTCATAGCATCTGCAATGACCTTAAGACAGGCTGTGTTTTACGTTTGTGAAAGACCAGGTCCCTCCAACACAATTCCTACTTGTGGAACTGAAGGTGGAGGGAGAGAGAGAAAACTATTATTTTAGATGTGAATAAATATAAGAAACAAATGCAGGAAGATTCTATATTCAAAACCTCCATGATACTTATATAAGGGACTTTTAATTCAGCCAGCAGTTGGGTTTTAGGGTTAGAGATAACATAAACACCACCCAACTTCCCTAAAACCCTTTAAAGCCCCATTATTATGGAAATGTCACCCCCTAGACATTAATACTGCCTTAGGAGAGTCTGTCCTCTGGCTTAAATCTGAATCTACTATGGAGCTTCCTTAGGAAGCCTTCTTAGGAGGCTGCATGTCACAAGAATTAAAAGCAAACTTTTATCTCTCTGTTCTAAATCTCCTCCTTTCAATCACTAATCTCTCCCAGAAAGAACACAACCAAACAGCCCCATTAGGTAAGAGGCAGATAGAACTGATGTAAACCCCCCCTGGAATTAATGGGCCTGCTCTGTACTCCCCACAATGGCCCTTCCCAAGATGACCTTGACAATCAGCAGATCTTGTTTGTCTGCATTTTCCAAAGACTCAAGGCCCCACTCACAGATGAGGGAATCTGCTTAAGTTCTCAGACAGGCACCTCCCTCCAATGGCTCTAGAGGCTAACTGAAATTTACTGACATATACAGGCCCTAAAAATGATTTAAAAAAAAAAAGGCAAACTGCAATATTCCAACCTTACAAAATGGACTATAAGTGTGTTATGAAGTAACTATTGTTCTGTGCTTTTTTGCCCCGATGATCAGACGAGGATCCCTCTAGGCCTAATGATGGGTATAAGCAGTCAGGATGGGCCAGGTGATGCCGGTGTAACAAGCAACCCTCCAAATCTGTGTCTGAAGGCCATGATGCGGAAGCATGATATATTTCTCTATGTCCATCTTGGGCTCTTGTCTTTGTCCTTCCTCCAGGACCCACAGTGGCAGGGGAGCTGGTGTCCGGAATACTGCTAGCCAGCACGGCAGAAGATACACTGTGGCACTCTCCAGGCGGCACATCCACTCGGATTCCATTGGCCAAAGCGAGTCTCGTGGCAGGGGAGTGCAGTCACACCATGTGCCCCCAGGGAGCAAGAAACCCAATAGATTGAGCAGCCCTACAGACGGCACAATGGGTGAGGAGACCTCGGGGATGCATGGACACTCTTCTCTAGGCTCCCGAGGATGTGTGTATCAGGATGGGACATCAGGTGTGTACCGGATTTCAGCCCATGGCTCCAGAGGCCGTTCTGCAACTTGGACACACGTTGCCCCTAAGTGGGGCTCACTCCTGCCGTGACCCACACCAACTCAGAAAATTCCACAAGGCCCTGGCCTCCACTATCTTTTGTCCCCATCACGTTTCCCTAATAGATGACCCTACCAATTCCCATTGGCAGCCCTTTGTAGTGTAATGAACAGGATGCAGGCTGATGAATGCAGCCACTGCACAGAAAACGTCAGTTCTTTCATTAAGCAAACCTTCCCAAGTTCATTGTATTGAACCAGGGTTTAGGCTATTAGGCTGACACATGACAGAGCCAATTCTAGTCACATTGTAAGTGCCTATTCATGTTTGGCAAATTCTGTTTTACGCACACGCACACATTTAGAATCGAGCTCTTGTTGCCTGCAACTTTTTTCCCCTTGAAATCTATTTTCCTATTTTTAACTGTTAATAATTAAGAAAAATCCCACTTTAATAACAGAGCCTCAACAAGCCTAATTGAGGGAGAACATAATGGATTGCCATACCAAGTTTCTATTTTCCTGGCCACCGACATGCTTGCTCTTCCCAGATACACTGATACTGATATACCGTGTTCATTTGTGGAAGGGAAAAAAAAATAAAATATTTACGCACATAGTTTTGACACTGCTGGCTCTACTTTCCGCTCACATATTAAAAGGAAAATGTCACTTACAAGCTTAGAATCCCTGCTAGTGAAGGGGACCGGATTAAAGGCATCATTCTAGGGCACAGGCAATGAAGGAGCCAGCCTGACAGAGGTAGAGGCTCGGAGCATCCAGAGCCGGGAGCAGCCGTGCGGTGGGTGCCTCCTGGGGCTGGCCCACAATGAGAAGCGGGATGCAGACAGGACGGGGCCTGCGGTCCAGCGAGAGGGAAGCCATCGACAATTACATTCCAGTGTGCTCAGCAGGATGGTGGCTCCTGAAGCCAACCTCTTCTCTCCCTCTCCATTCTCATCCCATGGTCTGAGTTGCCATTATTGTTCTCTCAGACCCTGAGCTACCCCCCAGTGGCCCTGCAGCTTCCACTCTTGCCCCCTACAGACTGCAACCACATCTTTTCAAAAACTGTGAATAAAACCATGTCACACTTTGCTTACAAACTTCCAAGGGCTTCCGTCACAGCAGTGTAAAATCCAGGCTCCACACAGTGGCTTCACAAGTTGGCATTTGCCTCCCTCTTTGACCTCATTGTCTATCACTCCACCCGGCTCCAACCATAGTAGCTGCTTTCTCTCCCTTGAACAAATCAAGCATATTTCTACCACAGGAACTTTGCACTTACCTTGCCTTTGGCTGGAATTCTCTTTGGTGAGGCTGGGGCATGATGCTCAAGGCATAGTAGGTGCTCAATAAAGTTTTGTAGAACTGAGTCAAATTTTCTAATTCTTTTTTTCTCTGCATGAAGCTAGAAAATGTTCTCAACAAGAAGGAAGCAAATGAGAGTAAAATATACACATCCCATCAAGTTCTATTCTTTTCTAATCCCTTGTATGCTGATTACATTCCCACCAAGTCTCTCTTGGTGAATGCTGGTGACCTTGGCCTGACCCTGAGAGTGACATTATTCTATGTACAGACAAGAGGTAGTTCTAAGATTTGGCCTTGGCTGTACCAACCTCACTTATCTACTGGATAAGCCATCATCAGAGTGGCCTCTCCCCACCACCACCGTGCTTTCTAATGAGGCACCCAATCCTAATACAGGGCAAACCCCAAAATCAGGGCATCAATTTCTACTATTAGAAGGCGACTTTGCTCCAGAAACAATTCACATGGACCCTTCTTCAAGCTTTTCCTGAAACAGCCCATGCACACAGCCCGCTCCCTCTCCCCGCCCCACTGCAACATGCCTCATTCAAGAGAGATTTATTACAGGGCTGTCAACACAATCCCACCTTTACAGAAAAAGATAAAAATAAGAAACACCTTACAAGAAGATGCCATGTGAAAGCTAAATCATAAATGTTTGATAAGGAATGGTCAAATCCAGACAAATAACTGTTCAATCCCACTTTGTATTAAGCAGATAAAGTCATACAGAAAATCAATGTGATGTATTGAAAGGGGAAAAAAAAAAATGCCAAGCTTGGGGATTGGGCTACATGGTGTTATGAAGTAGTCACTTCGTAAGAACCTGATAATACAACAGCAGCATGAATTTTTAAAAATGGGGTGCTGATTGCTGACTTGCCGGGCCTGTCAATGGTACTCCAGTCATGTCTGCTGATGCTGCTGCTGGAGGTAAGTTCTGGGGTGACACATGCATCCTTATGGGAGAACCGCGGAGAAAAAAATGGTGCAACCGTTTCAGAGGACAATTTGGAAATTCGTACAAAACTAAATATTTGGGAGGCGCCTGGGTGGCTCAGTCGTTAAGCGCTGCCTTCGGCTCGGGTCGTGATCCCGGGATCCTGGGATCAAGCCCCGCTCGGCGGGAAGCCTGCTTCTCCCTCTCCCACTCCCCCCTGCTTGTGTTCCTGCTCTCGCTGTCAATCTCTCTGTCAAATAAATAAATAAAATCTTTTAAAAAAAAATTAAATATTTGGAAGGCGCACATACTCTTTGTTCCAGCCCTTCTGCCACTGGCAAGTCACCCTTCTGATATCCATGTGCAAGTAGACAAAATACACGTGCAGGTGTGTCTATCACCGAATCACATGTAAAAGCAAAACACAGATTCGACCTAAATGCCTGTGAACAGAGGAATGAATAACTAAATTATAGGACACCCATGAGATGGAATATGATGGAGTCATGGCAAGTTATGAGGTTGAGCTACATGTGCTGGTGCCAAATAATCTCCAAGACACTATTACATAAAAAGAGCAAGGAAATGAACAAAATGCCTTCAATGATTTCTGTTGCATGCACTTTTTTTTAGAGGGATCTACATATCTGTATCTGATGGTAAATGCACATGATGCTTCTCGAAGCATCCATAGTAGAACTCTCATGGTGGTTTCCTTTGGAGAGATGTTTGGGAATGAGAGATGGAAGGGAAACATCAACTGTTAAATCTTATTGAAAGGTTTGAAACTTTCACCATGAGCCTGTACTCCTTGTATTGCTCATTTCCCCTTGTATTGTTGTGAGAGCTGCAATCACAACAACCAACACTAAAACCTTTTCCAGGACTAGGAAGCCAGGGCTTGTTCCACGAATCATATGATAAAGACTGAGGGGTCTTTGGATGTTCATCACTAACTCTCTGCCCTGGCTCCTCTCCCACTGGAAACCACAACACGAAAGCTGGAGCTTCCTCCAGTGCAGAAAAGCCTCCTCCATTTCCAGGAAGAACATCCATGTTTCCTCCTGTTTCCCCCAAGCCTACAGTAAACCTCCTCAAATAGACTGAACAGGCACAATGTGGGACCTTTCATGCGCAGCAGTGTCTTCTAGCGGTGGGCTTGCAGGGGCCACTTCTACCCCTTACCCCGTAGGGCAATGAGCTCTCTTCTGCTGATGGCATTATTTTATGTACACTGTAATTAAAAACAAAAGTCAAAAAAAAAAAATGTCAAAAAGAAAGACAAAGAGCTTGCAACATAAAAGATGAGGAAGGGCCTCCTGAAACAGAGCGCAATTAAAGCTTGCCGAACAAGCAGGGACTTGCACAGAGACAATAAACCAGCCCAGGGTCACTGTGGTGAGGGGTGTGATTGCTTTGAGGTGAAATAATAGGAAATGAAGATCAATTAACAACATACCGATGAGCCTAAAATGACTTGACTTTATTACACGCACTAACAGCATGTTAGGGCCCTGGCAGGGGAGGCCCCTGGGATGAGAAGGCAAATGACAAAGGGGGCGGGTGGTCTCTGAAATAACATCTACAAAGAGCCATGCTACACATCTAAATAAGAAGAGTGACTTAAGAAATGAAAGTAACTTCTCTCAATTTATCTTTGACATGACACTTTCTCTCTTTATATCGGCAAAGACAGGAACATTATGATTTTTCAAACATTTTTGGTACAAGTGAACTGGGAGGAAGAGACCCCTTTAGATAAATCGACAACTCTCCCAACCCAGCCTCCTGGACTTAACAGAGTCATACTGTGCTTTGTAACCCAAGCACACTCAAGAAACATTTGACAAGAGGCTAACATGAGGTCTTGAAAGCTGTTCTCCTTACATCACACTTTGCATCAGACTTCTCAAGTGTCAGAACACATCAGAACGCTATGGAGGGCTTGTTAAATAGAGCGAGATGGCTGGTCTGACTCCTGGAGTTTCCGATTCGGGGGCTCTGGGGTGGGGCCAGAGAATCTGCATGGCTAACAGGTTCCCAGGTGCTGCTGCTGGCTGGGGACTCCACTTTGAGAACCACAGTGCAATGGTTAGAAGCTTGGACTGTGGAGCCAGATGGACTTGGTTCCATCCTTAGCTCTGCCACTTGGCTGTCTATGATTTAAATAGTCACTAAATCCCTCAATGCCTCAGTTTCCTTATCTATAAAAAAGACCTAAGAATAATACCTGCCTGCACTAGGTTAAATTGTGTTGCTGCAAAATTCATGTCCACATGGAAGCTCAGAATATTTGGAAATGGGGGTCTCTGCAGATATGATTAAAATAAAGGAAGTTCATAGTGAATTCAGGTGGGCCCTAAATCCAATGACAGGTACCCTTACAAGAAGAGACAGACTTAGAGGAACGGTGGTCATGTGAAGACAGAAATCAAGACTGAGTTAGCTACCACACGCCAAGGAACACCAAAGATTTCTAGCGCCCACCAGAGACTAAGAGAGAGGCATGGGACAGATTCTCACTCAGAGCCCCAGAAGGAACCAACCCTGCCAACAGCTCAATTTCAGACTTCTGGTCTCCAAAACTGTGAGTTCTCTCTACATTTCTGCTATTTTAAGCCACCCAATTTGTAGTGCCTTGTAACAGCAGCCCTAGGAAACTGATACACTGCCTTAAGGACTTCTAGTGAGGACTAAATTAGTGGATACCTAGCAGGTGTCTAGAGTAGGGCCTGGCATATAAGGAATAACAATGAAGTAGGAGTTCATATCATTATTTAGGTGTTACAAATACTTTCTTTCATTACATTGGTATTAAAAATACTTTCTCTTTCTTTTGGAAAACAAAACAAGACATCAAAACTGTAGAGAAGGGTCTAGAGCAGGAATTCTCAACGAGGGATGATTCTGTCCCCACCCAAGAGATATCTGGCAATGTCTCCAGAAATTTTGGATTTTTTAGGACTTGGGAGGCAGGTGGGTGCTGCTGGCCTCCAGCGGGTAGAGGCCTGGGATGCTGTTAAACATCTCACAATGCACAGGAAGCTCCCCACATACAACAGGGAGTTATTTGACCCAAAAGTCAATAGTGCAATAGTGCAAGCTGAAGAAACTGGCGTGAGGTGAGAAGTCAGTCACCCGGTCCTTGAGTTCAGCTTCCCAGGAGGAGGACAGGAGCAGTTTGTTGAGCAATACACAATTCCTCCTAGGAGAGCAATTACCACCAACACACACACCCTCCCCCCCTAAATAAAACTGAGTTCATAATAATAATAAATAACAACAACATATCAAGAGTCAAGTGTGGCCCATGGCGGGGACTCAAGCAGCTCTTTGCCTCACCTCCCAAGCTACAAAAGGCACAGTGGCTTTCCTCTCCACTGGGAATCACGTGCTGGGAAAGTCGAGAAGGGACTGAAATCTGTCATCAGGGCCCGAGTGCACAGTGCAGAGGCCAGGTGCGCTGTTGAGGAAGTCTCTGTGCTCCAGCTTCGGCCAGGGTCGTACCTTACCTGAGAAGCAGAGGCACATCTGGAACCCGTCTGTTAACTATGCTGTTTTCTTGCTTTGGCGACAGCACCAAGCATCCCAGGGGCAGGAAGCCGCCTGGACTGTTTCATGAACAAGCTTGTCCATGATTGTTCTTGACATGTTGCAGGGCCCTGTGACACAAGGTCCTTTAGAAGGTGGGGGAGAAATATGGGGAAGAAGCCCTAAGTCCTCTGTAGCATGATTTCCTTCCAGTCTCTGGACCCAAGGGAGCTGGGAGTGTGGAGACCAGAGAGAAACTACTGCACTGACCCAGGTAAGAGATGATGACAACCAGGACAAGAGTGGTGATGGCAGAGATGATGAGTGTGGACAGACACGAGGCAGTAAAATTGACAGGACAAGCGATGACAGGACACGTGGGGGTGGGGATGAGGGAGGAGCCAAGATGGCCACCTGGTTTTTGGACTGTGCAATTGGATGAATGGAGGGACCACTCATCTAGCTGGAGAGCACTAGGAGCAGGCTGCATTACTGCCAGAATTAAAAGAGTACATGAAATAAGAGGGAAAACTTGCTCATCAAACATATTTGTTTGCTCAAATTCCCTGATGCTCCAGAGTCTGAAGATGGACCAGGAGCCATGATGTGACTCTTGAAATGGCTTGTGTCCACATCCTTTCCCCAACTGTCCTCCTGCTTCCCCAAAACACATCATATCAGGTACCCACCAATCTTCACGAGTCAGAATAATTCATCTGAGGAGCTTGGCTCTTGGCTCTGGAAGGAGTCATGTGTAGGGAGAGCTAGGAAGACACATGGGGATACGCTCTGTGGGTGTGTCACCAAGAGGGGACAGAGAATGGAAATGCGTGTTGGAGTGGTGATTGCACACCCACAAAGGCCTGATCAGATAGTGTTGATGTGCCATTGAACAATGACAGGGGAGACTGAGGCACAGAGAGGTGATCCTGCATTTAACACACACACCACACACACACACACACACACACACACACACACACTTGCATTAAGAGAAATGGCAGAGCACGACATTTATTCTCAAGTTGACATAATAATTCTTCCCCTCCCACCCCACCCTGTAATGAAGCAAACCAAACAGAGGGAAGAATAAACCACAACCCCTCCTCCCAAATATGCCTTTGGTATTGAACCAAGATCTGACTCAATATTGTTGGGGTGTTTATTTTCTCTTCTGGGCAAACCAAGGCATTTCCCCAGGGCTGTGCATTTTGGAGTTTAAGATGCACAGAGATAACTGTATTCAAATACAGGGCCGGTGGGACCCTGAGAGAAGGAACACACATGGCCCACAGGGTCCATGAAAATCAAGCTCCTATCACCTAAATATAGGATAACTTCTAAATAAGGTTTCAGATCACAGATTTGTTTACTTTCATTTGGTGATAATTGTTCACAGCAGAACATATCAGAAAATTCTATAATAGGAACCACAGCCAGGAAATAGTAAATAATTAATCACCCTCCCGCCCAGCCTCTTGCATCTCTGTTGATATAAATGACCGTATAATTCCAAACCCAATTATCACTACTTAGCCGTTCCATTTTGTAGTTAAAATCCCACAAAATTAAAGTGCATCAATTGTTAATGGTAATAGACCAGACAAGGGATTAAAGATTATTTTAATGTTTATTTCCTGTCAAGAGATCTTTTGGCAGGAAGCACCACAGACAAAAGGCTGTACACTCAGATGAGATTCATATATTTAAATCTTCTAACTTCTAAAAACATTATGGATATAATTACTTGTTTAATTTACTTGTTCCCTCAAGATACAGGCTGAGGAGATCAAGCCAACTTTATTATATCAAGTTCTCAGAAAGGAAAGGCATTGCTCTGTAGCATTTTATAAGCTGTTTTATCCGAAATAATCAAATCCAATTTAGTGCCTGTGTCCCAGCACTGCTTACAGAGAGGAGAGGCAAAGGAGGGGGTGGGAAGGGAGGGAGACGGGGTGCGGCTCTCAGGTCTGCAACCAGAGGGATGTGTGGCCAAGGCAAATCACTGAAGCGCCCTCGGGTCTCAGTTTCCTCATTTGCAAAATAAGGTTGATAAGGACTACTGTGCAGGCTGGGGAGAAGACTTCAAAAGACCGGGGGAAAGCAGGAGAGTGATGCCAGAGTATCCATCGCCTCTAAACTCCAAACTCACAGACATTTGATGCGGCAGTGCTGATTTTTAAGCTGGTGACCCAGATGATCCATACATACTTAATCTTTCTAGGTTATCATCGAGATAAGCATGTATGCACATGACACCACCCCCCCCACACACACACACCAGAAAATACAATTGCAACATCCAGGGACCTTTGGAACATAATTGAAGAAACATGGGGTCTATTTTCAATACTTGAGACAAGTAAATTCTTTAACAATGTCCAATCAATTTACTTAGGACATGGGTTAAGAAATTCACAGGCAGGGGCGCCTGGGTGGCTCAGTCGGTGAAGCGTCTGCCTTCGGCTCGGGTCATGATCCCAGCGTCCTGGGATCAAGCCCCGCGTCAGGCTCCCTGCTCAGTGGGAAGCCTGCTTCTCCCTCTCCCACTCCCCCTGCTTGTGTTCCCTCTCTCACTGTCTCTCTCTCTGTCAAAAAATAAATAAAAATCTTTAAAAAAAATTAAAAAAAAAAAAAAAAAAAAAAGAAATTCACAGGCAATAACTAACTAAATAATTAACTAAATAAATAAAATATACATTTATGCCACATATACACACATGCCTATATAAAGAGAGGGACGGATGAATGGATGGTTGGGTGGATGCATGGATGGATGGATAGGTGGTAGACAGACAGACAAAAATAATAATTGCACAACTAAAAATATAATTTAGATCATGGAGAAATCAGAATCTGAAAAGGTCTCTTTTCCCAAAGTGCTCAGTTTATTATTTTACCTGCTTATTTTCTGCCACCTTCACTAGAATATAAAATCCATCAGGGGAAAGGTATCTATTTATTCACTGCTATGTTGTTGACATTTGAAATAGAGCCTGGAACATAATAGGTACTTGATAACATCACTGGTATGGACTAACAATGATGACAATTATAACAATAAGACTGCTTTACATCCCATAATTCTCAGTCAGTATATTCACTTTGTTTACCAATAGGGATCCTGAAAACCAGAGGGGTTGAGATCACAGATCACACACCTACTTTCTGAATCTCAATTCTGGACTCATCCCATGTCACTGTCTGACCCTTTGAGAGAGTCTCTCTACGTGAGGATGAGGAAAGGCAGTTTGCTCTAAGTAGCAAAGAAGTTTACTTAAAGAGATGCAGTAGTTTGGGTCCCCCAAACTGGGTGTGACCTTGGGCAAATCATCTCTCTGAATCTCTGCTTCTCCTTCTGTAAGAGTCTCTGTGGCATGAAGGTTTTACATTTGCACACACCTCTGGAATGATTCGGGATGTGTGCACCTGCCAGTAACAGATACATGATTCAAACGTGACTCAAATGGCTTATTGTATGAGCACTGGAATTCTGGAGGTAGACAGGCCATAGACACAGTGGAATCAGCAGCTCCATAAATGACACAGGTTTTCTCCTCTGTCCCCTCAACGTCAGCTTCATCTCAGGCTGGAAGGCTACTTGCCTAAACAACGGTCGAGCACTCCAGAGGAAGCATAAAGTCTGCACTTCCTTGTGTACCCCCTCTCAGAGTCCAGAAACCAGTCCCAGAGTGCTCTCCATTTTCATTGGTCAGGATTGGGTCACATGTCAATTTCTAAACCAATCACTGGCAAGGTGCATTGGTAAGCAGGATGGGCTTAACCACAGGAGGTAAAAGGACATTGGGGAGCCATCCCATAACTGTTGCATTTATTGTACAAAATATATGAGGCAAAATAAACAATAAAATAGGTCTGAGTTCTTATTTAAAAAAAAAAAAATACAGTGCTCAAACTATAAAATACCCTAACTATCCAACAACAGAGAGGTGGTTAAGTACAAGCCATTCATTCATATAATGCAATCTTATGAAATCATTAAAGTATTTTTTTTCTGAGCAATGTTTAGTGACATGAGAAATTCTTATTTAAAAAAAGACTATATCTATCGATCGATAGATTATGAGCTCAACTTGTTTAAAAATAAATGTCCTTACTCAGAAGAAAGAACATACAAAAAATATTAAGAGCAATTATCTCAGGGCAGTAGAATTAATAGAACATTTTAATTTTCTTCTGCCTTCACATTCTTCCACCATGCATATTATCTACTACCATATTAAAAATATAAAAGTTGGATTTTCAGAGTAACAAGTGACTCTCGATGGGGTTGGGGGAAGCCAGTTCAGGTGCTATGCCTGGGTCCAGTCAAATAACTTACTTGGGTCATTCATTAAGAAAGGTCAAGAAACTCACAGTCTAATAAAAATATAAATACATATATAAAAGACATATCTGCTTTTTTATTACAGAGAAATCAGAATCCGAAAAGAAATTTGGCATCTCTCCCCCAGCACCCAGTTCTTGAGTGTGATAAATCCCGAGTCCTGGAGCATGGGGGAGTTTTGGCTGGGAGCTCCTGTGGTAGCAGCTGTCCAGGTAACACACAGGAAAACCCCAAACAGGTTGAGGAATAGCTGTGCCTGGATCACTAGGGAGCAGAGTAAGTTGCTGAGGGGTCTGTGTGATTTATTATGGCTTTGTTCACAGCCCTTTGTAGTGTCTGAGATTGCATTTGGCATTCATGGGACAGAGCTTCCAAACCTGTTTTAAGCAACCTGGAGCCTTGCTCTCAAGCTACCTTCTGGACATCTGGCTTGTCGTGAGGCCTTCAAGATACTTCTTTTAAACCAGTCTCAGGAATGCCAATAATACATTCACAGTTTACCTGATCTTGGTGGAAAATAACCACTACAATAACACAATCAATAACAGTGACCATGTCTGTACCTGGCACTCTGCTAGTCATTTTACCTATGCTATATCTGACTCCATCAGGAAATAGCCAACAATACTCCGCATTCTAGAGATGATACAGCTAAGGCTCAGGAAGAGTAAAGCTCATTATGAGTCCAATTTTGGTAGTCATCATTTTGGTAGAACCCCGATTCATATACAGCATGTGCTCTTTGATACTGAAGAGGTTCTCCTTCATGATTTAGGGGCACTGCAACTACACTCCTCAGCCAAGCACTGATGCTGAGCACCTGCGCTGGTGGCAGGAGAAGCAGAGGACATGGTCTGGAAAGGGGAGTGGGGTCTCTGGAGGTATATGCACTGAGATGCTCCGGGGAGAGAAGCAACCACTAAGCAGGTAACAGCTAAAGGCAAGAGTTTCAAGCCCTAAACCTAGGGTGAGCATCAAGGATTGGATCTGGCATCACCCCAGCCCATCTCTGATACCTTCTTAACAATCTGCTCCCACTTCCAGGGACCTGCATGGCTTCCCACCTCTAGGGGACTTTTTCTTCTGCCAGAGTAACACGCTGAATAACTGTTTATATTCAACCTGACATCCACAGATATTTTAGAGTCTAATCCAATCCTTATATCTTTTCCACAGACACAAAGGAACCATAGCTTCCAGCACCTTGGAGCTCTCTTTCTCATCTGCCTTTCCTGTTTCAGCAAGTGGGGGATACACACTCATGAAATAGGGCAGTTTGACGATGGTACAATGGTGCTACTTTGGTGCTTACAATATAAGAAACCTGTGTGGCCTCCAGATACCAACTGACCAAGGGGTGCCAAGTACCTGGACCTTGGGTGTGGGGTCCAACTTCTTCCTGACTACACTAGCTGAACAGATGTGTAATGGCTTCAACAGCCAAAGGGCTATCAACTGAACACAAGAAGAGCCAAATTCCTGTCAGTCCCAAGCTTATGAGACAATCCATTAAGTAGACTCACATTGTGAGAAGGGTTTAGGCTATAAACCCAACAGCCAAGTCACTTTCTTCTCACTCTTTTTTCATTGGAAGGTGTGCTGTGTAGGCGCATAAACTCTGAAATTTTCTGCCTGCATTGGGCAGCTAGCTTGCAAAAACCCACAGTGGAACCTTTGTAGGCCAGTTGAGATTTGTGGGAGGGGGGAGATGTGGCATGGAAACCCATTCCATAACCTTTCACCAGGCATAAAATTTACTGTGAATGGAATTCCTGAAAGTCCATGTTAGCTTCTGATTTAAAACTATTAAATCTGGTTTCCTGAGAACACCTCCATTATAATAAATACATCACTATGACAACATATGCTAATTGCACAATCTCAAAGACTAGAATGAACAACCTATACATGAAAAATGCATTTGAACGTGGCTATCCTGGATTCATACCTCTGAGGCCTTAGATTTGGGCTGAGTCACTGGCGAATATTAAATATTTCATGGACAGGCTGCCATTGTGGTGGACAGAACTGGTTGGAAGGGCACCAGGACCCCAATTTCACACAGGAGATAAGACTGGATCTACGTTCACTTGGAAGGTCAGTGGTGTCTCCAGCTTATGGAATTTAAGGGGGGGGGGGGGAGAAATTTTCCTGTATATTTACAGACACGAGTAAGCTCTCATGAATGACAAAAAGAGTACTAAGCAGATACACATACCTTTTCATTTTCAAACTACGGCTTGAAGAAATTAGAGAAATGCTATGGCCACTCTATGTTCTAATCTATTAAAAGGAGAAATGAGATTGTTATTATGCAACTTAGTCAAGCTCTCTTTCTTCTCTTAATCTGGGCTCATTCTTCCTGTATTTCTTCTTCCTGATGACTCTTCCCTGCTTCCTCAGACTTAAATTTAAGCCAGCCCTCCCAGCCTCTAGCTGCTGGGAGGGACACAGGTAAATTACCCAGAACTTGTCCTCCAGGGAATTACAGTGAGGTAGGAGAGGCAGATCAAAATGGTGGCCAAGGCCTTAGATTCAAGCAGACATGAGTTTGGATCCATCACTGCTGCTGTAGCTTATCACCTTGGGAAAACCAAGGTCACTTAATTGCTCTGACTATCCATTGTCCAGACCTGGGACATGGGGCTGAAAGCGCATTTGTGAAGTTCCCCTAAGGATTGAGATGATGAGTAAACCCACCTTGCACATCACAGACATTCAACACACAAAATAATCATGAAACAACAGTAACCAATTAAAATAATCAAGGCCAAAAGTAGGCAAAGCCATAAGAGCAGGACAAATGGGAGAGGAAGAGAAAGAGTGGTGGGAAAGATCAAGGTCACAGTGTGTGTTGATAGTAGGAGAAGGATTGTATGGGAAACCGATAAATCTGCCAAGTGCCAAGTTTGAGTACAAATAAACAGTGGCCACCAGATGAAAACAGACAGAGGCCATGTACTCAGAGCTGGCTGTACCAGGGGAGTCAGCCACCACCACTTGTGCTTGGCAGGGGCTCAAAGGCAGGCAGGGGTGAGGGAAAGCTTTCTAGTGAAAAAAGAGAAGGTTTCGGGCATGCCCTGATCAAGGCTGTTGGCATGGGGAAGCTGGAGCCAGGCTATCCAGAAGCCAGCATCCTAAGAGACTGGTTTCAGGAGAATATTTGGCGTTCTCTGGTTGTTCCCAAGTTGGAAGTGGAGACACAAATTAGGGAAGCTTGTGTTATTGAGCAAGTCCTGGCTGCTATGGGGTGATCGCCACGGAGGTATGGTTTGGCTTCCTGGGCTGAGGGCTGCAGAGCTTGTGGGTCAGAGTTCCAGGATCAGATATGGTCTGGCCATTGTCCATTTGTACAGGCAGTCTCTCATTAGCAAGACCATCTATCTAATGACCAATGACTGTTTATCCCCGAGCTGTCCACAAAAAGGACTGTGACGAGAACTCTTCCCCAAAGCAGTGAGTGCAGGAGAGTGGCTGGTTGTAGATGAAGGGGACAACCCCTCATCAGTGCTTCCTTATGACAAGGGCACCACATACTCAGAGGGGCCTGCACAGCCCGGACACTGATCCCCTGTCACTGAGGGCCTTTGTACAGGGAGACACATGAATTAGAGAGGAAAAAGGTACTTTGACCTCTTAAAGAAATAGCCGTTTTTCATACAACTCCTGGGAGGTAGTAATTTATTCAGTCATCTTTCAACATATTCCTGTCTGATTTTCTCCCTGGCTTCATCTTCTCTAAGTTGCCACATACCTGTTCTGGGTGAATAAGAATGTATGGTGTACAGATAGGAGGGTTTGAGAAGCCAAATGAATAATGGAAAGGACTAAGCTAAAGCAAATGAAAAAGAAAAGCTCGCCGTTTGTTAAAAAATAAATAAAATGATAATAATAATAATAAAATAAATAAATAATCTGCTAAAATGATTACTAATGTTGCTTTTTAGAAAAATAGCAATGAAAACTTCTAGCTCCTTAGAATTACAGAGAAAAAGGGCTGGGATCCCCCAAAGGCAGAAATACTTGGTGTGATATCACCAGCCTTAGCCAACACATTTTTGGCTTCTGTTTTAGAAGCTTCTGCTTTGGGTCTATGGTTCGAACCTGGTCTGCCACTTACCAGCGGGAGACCCTGAGTCACCTTTTGGGTTGTTTGGAGGAGTAGGGAGATGATATTCTAAGGGCTGGTGTGACGCCTAGTGCTCAGTAAGCCCTTAAGCAATGGAATGGGGAGGAATATGTCCACCCTCCTAGGATGGCGGCAGTGAAGGTTTGATGAAATGGAGATTGGGTCTAGCACAGCGCCTGGCACAAAGCTGGCTGGCCTCCATTCTCTTCACACCCAGAGGTACTCTGTAAAGGATCTCATTGCATACTGAAAAGGGACCATTGTCATATCATCATGTGCTAATTTGTATATTGATGTAAATGTGTAGAAAGACAGGAGAAATCAGAGTAACCAGGGAGTCTCCAGGGTGGGAGGAGAGGTAAGCAAGACTGTGAAGGGCACTTATTCCACATTGTGTATGTGTGTCTGACCAGCAGCATTCACTGACCCTTCCCCAGAGCTCTGATTCCTTTGGGAAACAGCCCTTGCCCTGGGCCCCATCTGTATGTTTGGGAAGCTGTGGTGGCAGATGACTTACATGTGCCCAATCATTCCCATATTCTGATTGAAGGATGCCCCCTCAACTAGACCAAAGATGGTTAACTGGTCTAGGTTTTGACAATGGGGTTTCCCATCCCAAAGGGGCAGCTGGCTTTGCCATTGGCCAGGGAGGGAGTTCCTGCATCATGACAGGGAAAAGCTAAGCTATGAAGGGGAAAAGACAGATTCTTCGTATCTTCTGAACACCCAGGTCCAGCGGAGCCTGAAGCAACTATACTACCCTGGAGTTTTCCCTTGTATGAGGCAGTAAACGCCCTTTGCTTTGCTTCAGCCAGTTAAATGAAGTTGCTCGCACTCACAACCAAGATAGTCTGACTGATACAGCTGAGTAAATTTTGGCTGAGGGGACAGAAAAGGAAGGAAATTCTAGGCACGGTCCCTGCCTTTGGGGAGCTTATGTTCTAACTGGAGAAGCATACAAAAACCAAGCAAACAAAAAAAAAAAAAAAAAACCTGAAACCGTGTAAGCTGTGATGGGTGTCACAAGGTGAAGGCACGAAGGGCTGAGATAAAGAATCCTGGAGCACTGCTTTCTTTACTCGGAACAGTGTGGCGGGCAGAGTACGGGTACCTAAAGGTGACCACATTCTGATCCCTGAAACGTACAACTATGTTACTTCACACGGCAAAGGGGGCTTTGCAGACGTAAATAGGTTAAGTTTCTTGAGATGGGTAGAGCATTTAAAGAAGCTACAAGGCTAGGTTTGAAGGTGGAATGTAAGCAGCCCCTAGAAACCGTAACGGAGCCTCCAGAAGGAACCAAGCCCTGCCGACACCTTGATTTCAGCCCAGTGAGACCCATTTTGGACTTGACATCCAGGACGGTAAGGGAACACACTGACATGGTTTAAGCCACCGAGTTAGTGGTCATTGGTGACAGTGACAACAGGGAACTCCTACAGATGGTTAGCACCGGCCTCTCTTAGGAGTGTTTATGCTGAGTGCTAACAGATGAGGAAGACAGGGCCACACCAAGGTGGCAAGACGACGACATGGAAAACCTTGGGATTGGAAAGAGGAGCCTGGCATGTTCTGAGAACAGCACGAAGATTGTCGCGGCTGGAAAGTATATTGCTTAGCCTTGAGGTTCAGAGAAGAGTTTAAAGCACTTTAAATATTCAATGCAACCCAACTTTGGGGGGAAACAAAGCACTCTTTAATGATTTCCTTGATTTTAAACTCGTTGAGGGCTAGGACTGAAGCTTATCCATATATTAATAATAACTAGCACAAAGAATTCCACAAAGTGCAATTTTCCTTCGTAATTCCAATTTATATGCCTATTTAGATTCCTAACATGCATTCCAGATCTTCTGAATGTGTCTTATTCTCATATATTCTGTCCTGCTGCACCCAGCAGTATATTCATGTGCCCAACCCGTAATAGGCACTAAATAAATATTTGTTGGATAAATATGCCTGGGGTTTTTGGTTTGAAAATACACCCCCTGATGCTATATATCCCCTTATGACCTGTTCTCCCAAGTCACCCTAGAAATAATTAAAATGCTTTGATGGGTTGGAAGAGGAAGGCGACAGACCCCAGGGGCAGCACTGGCCACTGTCGCTACCTGTCTGATCGGAAGCTCAGAGGGTGGGGGGACATGGGAGAGGAAGGACTAGTGATTTGTTCATAAAGTATTATCAAGATATCAAGTGAGCTAGAGGTCACTAATAATGGCAACTGCCTCATGCTGGGAAGAAAATATTTTTTTTGGAGGGGGGCTGTCCCCCACACCACCTGAGCTGCTGAGCGAGCAAAAAAGCAATATGAATAAACTGCGGGCATGAGAAGTCTGGGGCTCCCTTTTAAATCAGTTCCTAGAAGGCGAGAAACCAGTATATCATAGTGAGACAATCATTTATAATGGGACCATTATTAGGAGCCAAGATATAAAAATTGTACATGAAACAGCCTTATAAGCAGATTCAGTGCGTGGCTGATTAACCTCCCTGTCCCACAGGGGGCCGGGTGGCTCAGGGGAGTGGTAATGAGATGTGGAAGTCATTCGCCTCGAGGTCACAGGTTTAAAGCTGGACATGTGAGAAGGGGCCTAATTGCTGCTCCTGGGTGACTCGGCAGAGCACAAATGGGCACAACGCCGCCTTGTGGGCTTGGAGACACAGAGATCGGGGTTCAAGTCCCTGCGCTGCCCCGACTTGGCTGCGGGCTCACAGATGCTCCCGCAGCCTGGCCTCCCCCATGGACACAATTTTGTTAAGGCTGACTCCTTTCTTTCTTCTTCTTTTTATTTTTTTTAAAATAAATATGAGTATGCTTAGCACATGGTAAGTATTTGATAAACAGTAACTACTGCTATTTTCTTTTCTAAGAATGCATGTTTTCTTGTGTGTTCTTGGGCATCGAAGGGGCTAGAAGTAGCTCTGAATATTACAAATTCCAGTGCTGCTGGATCTTCTTGGGTCTGGATAGCTGCACAGAGCTTTTCTGCCATTTCCAGTGAACAAAGCAGAGGCCCTTACCTTGGGGTATCTAGTTTCGGTTACCAGGGGCAGGGATGTTAGCAGCACTAATTAGTCGTCGAGAGCTTACTATGGATCAGGCACAGTTTTAAACATTTTGCCTCCATTCACTAAATTTATCCTTGCAGAATCCCTGTGGGGTATGTACTAGTACTAGTATTGCTGATACAAGCAGTAATCCCATGGTTTTACATCTCATAGGATGAAAGACATTATGTGTACCAGACAGTAGGATTCCAGAATTTGGCTAACTATTCAACTATGTCCAGAACATCAAGGGCTGGGCGGAATCTGCAAAGATGCTTTCCCTGCATCTGTGATGAGTGCGCCTCACGCCCAGGGTTCCCCACCAATGCATCGGATATGGAATCAGTCCCGGCAGGAGCAAAAGAGTGGTCAGAGTGGGAACTCTCCATGGATCCACAGCAGCTGTCTTAGCTGGCAGAAGCCTGTGGCAAAAACGTGGGGCTTAGTTTGCCACACACAGCTTCTCCACCAGGTGGGTCCTCCTGGCAGGAACATTCTAGAAACAAGTGAGGTGAGAACCATTGGCCCGGGCAGCACTAAATTTGACCTGGTGCACACTGGTGGCACTCGACAAAGTTGACAGATGCCACCGAGGCTGAAATGCAAGCAGGAAGCCCAGAGGGCAAGGAGCAATATTGAGGGACTTTGAGCAAAAAAGGTAATGTGAAGTGACAGAAAGATGAGGTTGGAAACCCAAGCTTTGGGTTCAAATCCCACCTCTGACCTTTTCCCCGTCTTCTCTTTGCCCACACCTCCTCCCCACTGCCCCCCTCCATCTTCTCCTTATCCTCAAAATAAAGGCAAATGCCTTTCTGACAAGAGGGGGAGAAGAGTGCTTTGCAAATATCCCTTAATTAGGAATTCCGATGTGGGTATACACCAAAGGGCCCCGAGTTTAAGTTTTTGTTAAATGGAGGGAACTGTCCATTATTTGGGGGGCAGGAGGTCTCCTACACAGGTATGTCACACCTAATTTAATATGGTACTTAAGTGTTAACTCTCCAATAAGTCGCTTGTTGTTTTTCCTCCTCCCCGCCTCCAACCCTGCACTTTCTGAGGACCCGAGGCTCGTGATGAAAAGGGAGGAATAATCCTTTCTTTGGTGTCTGCCATCAAGATCTATTTGGTAACCCACTCCTCTAATGCCGCCTGTGCAGAGAAATAATTTCAGCTCCCCGTTAATTTGAGTATTGAACTGAAATTCTGCAGCTGCTTGCTGCCAAGCCTGAAAGCAGAAATTAATTTCAATGACCCAGGCGAGTGGAGGGGAGCTCTGTCAGGTAATTAGTCTTCGTCTTTTGCTACTCAGGGTCTATCACTGTGCTAATCCATACATAAACCCAGGCTTTCCCGAGTCGCTGGCAATCTGCGGGGCCGTTTAACTACCTCTTGCTTAGGTTCGCTGAGAGCCTGGGCATCTGCAGGCAAACGGATGACGGCTCCCTTTCATGTTTCCCTTCCTTCTACCTATTTAGGGCCCGCAGAATTAATGCGGCTGATTTACATGTTCTTTTCCTGTTTGATCGAGTCTGCTGTTGATTAAGTGGAGCTTGGGGTGGGAGAAGGGAGGGGGAAGGGTTCCCACTCCTGCAGCGTTCTGACTTGCCAGTTTATTAATGAAAGAGGCACCAATATTGATAGCCCGGACACGACAAGTGCCACAATTACGGGGTATGTCCTTCCAGGCGTCTAATTAAGAAGGAGCCTTTTCTGCCCTGGAGGGGGTTGTACTGTCCTATTTGCATTCGATTCTGCCTTAGGTTGGGGGCTCCCCTGCCTTTTCCTCTAGGAAAATCTCCTGGGGGAACCCGACACCCTAGATGGGGGTGGGGGGGTGGGGGATAAATGCAGGTATGGAAAGCTTTGTTCCCAGTGGGGTCCTTTCGAAATCCAAGGCAAAGAATGATTTTTGGAGAAGGCACCTCTTAACAAAATACAGCCTGCCTTCCTCCATCCCTGTCCCACCCTTCTCTGGGCTTCATGTTTTTCATGCTTCCAACCCTGAAGGAACCAGATAGGGTAGTTTAACACATCAAATAGTAGCTATGGTAATTTTTTGAGCACCTAGGAAAGGACTTTACATCCACTAGCAAAGTTCACCACTAGAGCAACTCTGTGGGTAGTTTTCTGCCATTTCGTCTCACAGATGAGAAAACTAGCGTTCAGCTCAGGGAAGGTCTGCAGCTGGTGGTCCCTTCTGACCCGAAGTCCTTCTTTCCTTCCACTCCATGCATGGAACACTCGAAGACCCACAGGGCCAGTGTGCAGACCTGTATTCCAGCCCGGAGCAGATGGCCTTCGGGGGCACTCTGATGTCTCCAGAGAACTCAGAAATCTGGACTTTTTCATGAATTCCTCCTTAAATGGTATTCACTCATCCATTTGCTTTTTTTTCCCATTGGTGAATGAAGCTTGCATTTACATGCGACTTCAGTTTCAGAGACTCTACCTGCCTCCTTAGAATCAAGATCTGTTTTTTCAACCTTGTTTATTATTATTATTATCATTATCATTATTTTGAACACCTCATTCAAATGAAAATGACCCAGCTTTGCATGCCAGCTTTGCCCCGTCACTCTCCTAACTGAAACTGCCCCCAGCACAGAGCCAGATCTAAACTAGAAACAACAGTGGCGCCCAAAGGCCTTCCTCCTCGTCTCTCCAGGGTTGACACCCAATCCTCGCTCTCCCTTTTTACAGGTCTGGTCCCTCGTATGAGCAGGCCAGTTGCAGAGAAATCAAGCAGGTGCCTCCTGAGTCCGGGGGCCTCTCCTCAGTCCCACCTCTCCTGCAGGGTCCTCTTGAACCAACCGTGGGGTTATTCCCAAGCCAGGAAGGAGCCAGTTATGTGACCTTGGACACCTGATCATGTGCAGAAGTATCTTGGGCATCTTGAGACCCAAGGAAACCCAATTACACAGGCTTGTGGTTCTTTTTCCCCTTTATTTTATTGCCCAAAACAGAACAATGGTGATTGAGCACTGGACAGCAAGCCAGTCTTTCCGCTTCAGTTTTCCTACCTCTAAAGTGGCCTCCATATACCTCTCTCCTTGCCTGCTGGGAGATTATAAAAGGAAAGCAGGTCTGACACTTAGTAGGCCTGCAGGACATCAGGCTCCCACCAGCAGCTCCCCAGACATCTTAATTCTCTGCTTTAGACTCATATTGTTCAAGTTTTATTCTTCAGCGGTTTTGTTTTTTGTTTTTTGTTTTTTTTTTTCCATGCCTAAGACTAAAGTTTGGAAATAGGAAAAAACAAAGCAAAACAAAACAAACCCTGAATCTTCACAGGAGCTACAACTGTGAAATCTAATCATTTCTCATTTTAGGATGAATTCCTAGAAATGACAACATTCCTTCCCAAAGGAGAGAGAGACAGAGGGAGAGTGAGGGAGACTTGACAAACAGAAGAGTAAAGTGCTAAGGCTCTAATGTATTTTATTGAAATCAGAAGTGCTCTCTCCTGCCTCTGACCCCCTTCTGTCCCCGCCAGCCCTGCTGCTGGAGGCACTGAGGAAAAGTCAGAAGCATTAGTCTGGTGTCAAGTAGCAATGCCATCCACATTCTATGAGAGCCAATTGCAATTAACAGGGCCATTCAGAAAAAGGCAGGTACAGGCCAAAGGGAGCACGGCCAGATCTTATCAGAACCCCAGGCTGGCAGGTCAGGCCTTTCCAACGCTGTTTGCACAGGGAAAAAAGAAAAGAAAAAAGAAAAAAAAAAAAGTGGTGGAAGGAAGAGCTGGGCAGGGGAAGGAAAGCTGGACCAGGGAGGAGGGTGAGGCACCGGGAGTGAGAAGAGCCAGACAACTGAGGAGAGAGGTTTAAAAATGGAATGGCAGACCCTGAGCCCACTCATGGGGTTCAGATCCCGACTCTGCCCAGGCTACGTAGGACACTTAGACAAGTCACTCACCCCGCCGAGCCTCGGTTGGCTTATCTGTAAAATGAGAAGGGTACAGTCACAGTACCTTCTTATCTTGTTTTGTCTTGTTTAATTATCCTGTGAAACAATGTTTGCCAAGTGCTGTGGGGCATGCCTGGTACGAGACCACTATTCTAGGAGCTGCACTTCAAGGGGACAAGGAGATATAGAGATCCAGGAGAGAAGCAGCTTCTTGATGCACGCATGCATCCCAGGGGGAAAATCAAACACCACAGAGACAGGGGACCAGGTTGAAAGGGAATCCCTGTCCACTGGTAGAACCAGGCATGGGCACCTTTTCTCCTCTCAGAGAAAGGAAAGGTCCTGCAAAAAAGCAACCTTCCACCTAGCGAGCAGTTCATAGATGCTGACGCCAACCACAGAGGTCCCCGGGAAGCTCCCACAGGATGGGAGGCAAGCCCACACACACTGCAGTAGACCCTGGGTCAGGAGAACATTATTCAAGCCACTGGTGCCTTCTCCATGGCTCCATTTTGACACCCCCACCCCCCAACCTCCAAGGTACTTAAATTCTTTCAAACAGAAGAGACCGAGCACCTACTATGTATTTAGTTCTGTGCCATTTACCAAGGGGCCCCTAGAAGAACAACCTCTATCACCCCTCTCCTTTGTTCCTTTGTTCTGAGAAGGACATCAGGGACTAAGGAAGTGCAGCATGGTAGAAAGTTCCAGAAAAATCTGATTTCAAAGGCCAGGTGGGCCGCTGATGAGTAACATGACCGTGGACCATTTGCTTGAACTGTTACAAGCGTCGTCCGTCACAAGGGGGTAGGAATACTTATCACGGGATTATTGCGAGCGGACACAGAAAATGTCAGAGGTGGGGGGGTGTTCAATGCATGTTATTTGTTTTTTATCACTGCAGGTTCCTCCAGGTGCTCTGGATGGACAGGTGCCGGTAGCTTGATCATCAGCTTCTCTCACACGGGCACGTGCCCCTGTCTGGACCTGGGCAGACAGGGGAACGAGTCCAAACCACACCAGCCTCTTCAGTGAGATAAGGAGCTCTCTCCAATGCACGGGCCATCAGACTGGTCTTATGAATTCTTTAAGTGATCAAGCTCATGCTGGCCCAGGGAAAAAGTTATCTGAAAGGACCAGCCAAGTTAACTGGAGGTTGAATGCTTCTTGATCCTCTTCCAGAAACAAACGCACAGCTCCAGGGAAGGTGGGGAGACTCCTCTCTATTTTTACTTCCCTAGCTAAGCTGCCTATTTTTGTTCGCACGCCTCGGTAATTGGGCGCTTACCTTTCAGACCCTCTTAGAATTCCAGAAACTGGAGGCTAAAAAATCCATTAATTTAAATTTTTAAAAGTTCCCATGGAGCGAGAGAAAAGGGGGTCATTACTAGTAAGCAAGAGGACTGAGCATGGTGGGGGAGGAGAGCAGTCACTCGATTTTCTATCAGGAAAAAAATAACACACAGCAAAACCTCATTAAGTCAGTATCGGTTTATTCAAAAGAGCTTATCATTTGCAGCAACTATTCCCCAATCAACTGGATGCCTCTATTGTAATCTTCTTTAATGCAGAGAGCCTGATAATTAAATATATTAATATATCAGAGAGGCCAGACTCTGTTTATGGGGTGGCTCGGGGCATTTTGTGGCGATGCCTATAAAGTGTCCAGCAAAGCCATCCGTGCATAGTAGGGATTCAGTACCGCTTAGCTTCCTCTCCCTGCACTTTGCACTATCAGAGCTTTCATCTGGTCTATAATATGTCTAGTCCTTATCAATAATAACATGTTTCCATTTTAATATACTACCTTTTATTAAACCGGAGCCACAAACTCTTAATAGCAAGGGCCTGTTCAGGGCACTTTAATCACTACTGGCGAGCAGATGTCCCTCAGAGGAAAACACGGGCACTGTTCAGTGGCAAGGATGGGGACCGTCCATCCACCTTCGTGTTGGCAGAATGAGTTACGGGATTGTATTATCAATGCAATTAGGCCGGGCTCCCTCTGCACTTCCACAGCAGACCTCTGAGCTCTGTATGGCAAGAGGCACTTTCCTCTGTGACCTGGTTTCCAAAGCATTTTTTTCCCTGAAAGCGACCAATACTGATGTCAGCGAAGAAAGGCCAACTTCTGAGGTTTTGTTTTCTTTTTTTAACTGAAGTATAACTGACATACAATATCCTTTTAGTTTCAAGTGTACATCATACTGATTTGTTATTTTCATAAATTACTAAGTGATCCCCAGGATAAGTCTAGTTATCTGCCACCAAAGTTATTACAATATCATTGACTATATTCTCTATGCTGTACAATACTACCCCATGACTTATTTATAACTGGAATCCTGTACCTCTTAATCCCCTTCCCCTATTTCACTCACCCCTGAAACCCTCCCCCTCTGGTAACCAGTAGTTTCTTCTCAGTGTCTATGAGACCGTTTCTGTTTTGTTCTGTTTGTGTACTTGGTTTCTTTTAAATTCCATATATAAGTGAAATCATACAGAATTTATCTTTCTCTGACTTCTTTTACTTAGCATAATACCCTCTAGGTCCATCCATGTTGTTGCAAATAGCAAGATCTCATTCTCTTTAACGGCTGAGTAATATTCCATTGAATATGTATACCACAACTTTATCTGTTCCTGTATTGATAGACACTTAGGTAGCTTCCATATCTTAGCTATTGTCGATAATGTGGCCATGAACATAGGGGTGCACAGATCTCTTTAAATTGGTGTTTTCTCTTTCTTCAGACAAATACCCAGAAATGGAATTGCTGGATCATATTTTTAATTTTTTGAGGAAACTCCATACTGTTTTCCATAGTAGCTACACCAATTTACATTCCCACCAACAGTGCATGAGGGTTCCTTTTCTCTCCACATCTTCGCCAATACTTGTTATTTCTTGATATTCCTTGATCTTTTTTGATAACAGCCAATCTGACAGATATGAGGAGATATTTCATTGTGGTTTTGATCCAACTCCTGAGTTCTGTGTGTACCTGCCATTTACAGATTTTTCCCAACACGACAGCCAGGTCAAACCAATACCTAGTGCTTTGCATGATGACGGTGATGCCCACAAGGGTGACCACGATAACGATGTGAATGATGTTGATGGTAGAGGGTGAATGGCGATGCTCGCTAAGCACTGAGCACTGAATGTAGCTGTGTGTGTGTTGTTCGAGCATTTTCTGCATCTAATCCAGTCCACAATGTTCTGAGGAAGAGATTGGTACGGCCCCCATTCTGTAGATGGAGACACTGTGGCTCAGGGAGGATAAGAGACTCGCCCAAAGCCCCAGAAAGTAAATGGCCCACCTATGATATGGACGCAGGTGGGAACTCAAGTTCTGCACATTACCCGACACTAACTTGGTATCTTAATCTGTTCAACTGCCATAAGAAAATACCACAGATAGGCAGCTTAAACAACAGACATTTATGTCTCGTAGCTCCTGGAGGCGGGGAAGTCCAAGATCAAGGCACTGGCAGATTCAGTGTCTGCTGAGAGCTCTCTGCTGGGCTGACAGACAGCGCCTCAGGCTCTGTCCTCACACCGCTGGTCCTCAGTACACATACATGCAGAGAGAGACGGAGATATCTCTCCCCTCCTCCTAAGAAGGGCACTGATCCCATCACGAGCGTCTGCTCTCATGACCTCATTGAAACCTAATCACCCCCCAATGGCCCCACCTCCAAATACTATCACGTTGGGGGTTAGGGCTTCAACAGAGGAGTTTGGGGGGATACATTCCATCCATAACAATCTATTTCAAGCAACCCTGTCTCCCCTCTTGTCTGGCCAGAAACAGCACATAACCCCTGCCCTTCCTCTCAGATGAGCTGTCTCTAACACCCTGGCTAATCCTGAGTCCGACAACATTCAACCACAGACACTGAGGGGGAAAGAACACGGTTTGGCCATCAGACAGAGTGAGATTTGAAATCTAATGGTCCTGGGCAAGGGGTCCTATCTGTACAGTGGGGAAACCGATCCTGGGGATGCTGTCAGGCTGTAGGAGAATCTCCAGGGGAGTCACCTCACGGAGCGTGGCCCACTGCAGAAGCTCTGTAAGTACCAGCACCAGAACGGGCACCTTCCTGCGCCGAGCCCTTTCTTCCTGTCCGTGTTCACAAATTCAGCACTTACCCCAAAGCCCCTACACACACACACACCACACACACTCACTCACACACACACATGCACCCACACTCTCACACATGCACACACTCACACTCTCTCGCATGCACACACGCACTCTCACACATGCACACTCACTCATGCACTCTCTCATACGCACTCACACTCACGCTTTCACATGCACATGCACACACACACACGCACTCTCATATGCACTCGCACTCTCTCACACGCACACACACACCCACACGCACACTCACACACTCTCTCACGCACACTCACTCATGCACTCTCTCATATGCACTCACACATGCACACACACTCTCACACACGCACACTCCCACACTCTCTCACACGCACACTCACTCATGCACATATGCACACACACAGTCTCACACGCACACCCATGCACACTCACACACATGCACGCTCCAGCCTAGAAGGGAACCTCTAAGCCACTGGCTCTCAGCCTTATTCCTGCTGAATGAGGTTTGTAGGCGGGGCCCGTCCCCATCGGGTCTGAGTCCCTAGAACTGTAACGCCTCCACTTGTTCTCCCAACCAAAGAGCATTTTTGGTGCACGAATGAGTGGGTAAGTGAAAGAGATCTTATAACGATGACTTAAGCGTCAGTCAAATATATAAAATGCAGAAGCACATTGTTTCCAAACCTGGGTATTTCAACATCCATTTGTAACAAGATATTTGTTAGGCCCTAAACCAGCTGCCAGTTCTTAGCTGACAACAATTTATGGTATTCCTATTCCCCTGGGCACTTGTATTTTAAGGTAAAAGTCTCAAAAGAATGACTCTGATGGTAGAAATGTTCTTCCAAATGTAAAAAGAAAAGGGGGGGGGCGGCAGGCGAGGTGAGGCACAGGGTGCAAGCCCCAGGGGTCACTGTCGCTTGCTTGAGGGGGTGCTTCTTTGGGTCGCCCAGGGGTCAACTACTAAAAGGACACGTGGCCCTTCTGTTGGCAGACCTGGGATCACTCAGGGCAAAGAGAAACCTAGTGAAAACCCCACCCCTGTGCCCCCCTTGCTGACCTCCATGTGAGTGGAATGGGAAATGGGCCCCTCCCCCCGTGCAAGGCACTCAGGAGCACAGTCCAGGCTGCAGTGCGCACCCCTCAACCCGCAGAGTTCTCTTTATGAATCATACATAACACAGAGAAGGAAGGGAGGCCTGCCAGCTCAGCTCTGCTCTTCACAGCAAAGCAGAAAAGCACGCGGGAGGTAGCAGAAGTGGCTTTCTCGAGAAGTGGCCTCGCAGCAATCTGGGGATGGAAAGCAGGGGACCTTTGTAGTGGTGTCGCGGGGCCAGAGGCCTGTCTGCGCGCCCCTCAGAAGCCTGCACAAGGAAAGGCTGAGAGCCGTGGCACTGCGTGTGTTCTAGGGAGCACAGGAAGGACCCAACCAGAGCCCTGAACTCGTGGTCCTCCTTTAAAGGCTAAGTGCACAGTCGCTTGCTCGGGCTTGTGGTTTAGGAAGGGTGGGATTGTGGGGAAGAGGAAGGCTTTGAGACCCAGGGGCCCTGACTTCAAACCCCTGCTCAGGCCCTGACTAGCTGGGGGACCTCCTGGTCACCCCAAATCTCCATGTCTTTGTCTGTAAGACAATGTTAACAAATGTCGGGTCCCTCCCCCACATGGGCCTTTCTTCCCCTTACACTTGAAGGTGACAAGGCCAAAAAAAAAAAAAAGTAAGTGGGTGTGTCACCCTTTGGAGCTGCTGTGACAACACAGCATGGAGTGAGTGGCTTATAATCAACCGAACTGTATTTCGCACAGCTCTGGAGGCCAGGAGTCCCAGATGGGAGCACCAGCCAGGTCGCCTAAGTGAGGGCCCTCTTCCTGGTTCAGATCGGTGCCTCTTCCCTGTCTTCACACACACGCTGGAAGGGACTGTGGAGCTCTCTGGAGCCCCTTTTATACAGCACGAATCCCACCGAAGAGGGCTCCACCCTCATGAATCCGGCACCCCTCAAAGCCCCATCTTCTAAGACCAGCATCTTTGGGGGCTGGGATTTCAACATACAAATTCTGGGGAAATAATCATTCAGACCCTTGCAGTGTTAGGAGGGAGGGTCTTCTGGTGGTCTGCCTAGGGCACTGAAAGGGTTACATGGACATCTCCCTCATTTTACCCCTCCCTTTCACCCACTCCCTCCCCTTCTCCCCCATAAATAACATCTGCAGTATCAGGAGTGGGTGCGTCCAAAGGAAAGGACTCAGGGTAGAGGGAGCAGACCAGCTCAATAATGACTGCTAAAGCTCAGAGCATACCAACTTACTGTGTGGCCAATTACTATGCTACGTGCTTTCGGGGATGATATCATTTATTCCTCCCTTCCCTCCAAAAAACTCCTAGTAAGAAGACACAGGTATTAACCCCATTGTACAGAGCAGAAAACAGAGCTTAGAAAGATGGAGTAACTTTGCAAGTTCTTGAAAGCATGATCCAGTGGAATCCTAAAGAATCAGAAAGAGTTTATGAGCTAAAGCAGGAGGGGAAGATTACTCCAGGCAGAGCCAACAGCCTGTGTGAAGGCCCTGTGGCAGGAGGAGAAGGAGGGCTGGCAGGGGGAAGCGGAGCGGGGTAAGAGCAGGTGGCAGGGGCTTTCAGGACCTGGTAAGGATCGGGGATTTTATCTTAAGGGAAGGAAGAGCCAGGGAGGGGATGAAGCAGGGAGTGGCAAGACAGGATTTCTATTTGAGACATGACTCTAGTGTCTACCTGAGGAAGGGATTTCAAGAGATGCAAGAGGGGAAGCAAGATGCTTGCTAGAAATTTTAAAGATAACTCTAACTCACAGATTCAGAATTCATCCTATGCTGCCAGCAAGTGTGTTGCAGGAAGACAAAGGAAGGCCAAACCTCACTACTGTTTTCTGTACCCCATCCCTTGTGGAGGGAAAAAAAAAAAGACCCAAGCGAAAAAGTCTTCCTGTTTTTAGTCTTTTAAATGGCATAAGAACTCCAATGGGAAAGTCCAACATGGAAAAGCAAGCAGAAGTGCCCTTTGAAAAGTTTTAATTTTATTTTAACTTTGCTAAATCTACTTACATTCACATTTTGAAATATGCATGCATGATAAAACACTGCAGTTATGGTCTATTGGGTTAAAAATCCACTTTTTGGAACAGGTTCAAGGGAATACTTATACAAAAGATCTCAGAATGGAAAGTAATTCTGTAGATAAAATAGAATGGAAACATCCCTTAAATAAGCAAGATAAATGCACAGGGAGGAGGACCTGGAACCATCAGTAGCAAGAGGTTCAAACCACTGGCCTTTCAGTCCCTCATCATCAGAGTCAACATTCATACCTTTCCAAGGTGTGTCCTCTGCCTGTTCATCATTCAGTTGAAACCAAGAAATTAACCCTCAATTTAAGACAGTGAAATTCCATCCTAGCATGCTGCTCACAAAGCATGGGGTGACCATGGTGTTTATTTTGCAAAGTTCCATACAAAGAGAGCTAAAAAAAAAAAAAAGAAATTGCTGGAATAAATCCACCAATAAGCACTTCTGTGCTTCTTCTGTGTAATTATCCTTGTATGGGGAGGCATACAAAAGAGGAAGAAAACAGTTCTTATCCTTAAGGAGTTGGCAATCCTCTGAGGAGGGTGCTTCTCGGCTCTCAGGGTGTATGAGAATCACCTTGGAAGCCGGAGAGAAAGGCAGACCATGGCACCCACACTGCCACCCAACTCCCAGGAGGTGAGAATGGCCACACAGGGACTGGGAGTTGGCTTCTGCTGGGGGCTGGGATTCCGAGCCAGTGAACTGAAGAGAAGGCAAAGCTTCAGGAAGCATTAGCAGCACAGAACCTGACTAGAGGAAGGGGTCCAAGGGCTTGTCCAGCCACACCTGCCCCCGAAGAGGCACCACACCGATGGCAGCCGTATCCGATGGGGGAACATCCAGCCTTTGTTTTCTTGTCTCCAACAAAGGGCACAGATCCTTTGTGTGGAGGTTCACTCCAGTAAGACAACAATCGACTGACCTTCAGAAAGCCTTGGAAAAGCAGATGCTTGTTGTATCTTCCTCAACACATTCCAGTTCACACATGAACACGTACCAGTTCACTCAACCCTGTTCCTGATGCCCTGGTCCCAAGACCCCAGTCACTCTGGTCGCTCTCCTCAGGGTGACTTCCAGTCTGCCACTAATACTCTTCTCAGGTGATACCCAAGATGGGAAACAAGATTCCAGACATGGTTTGACCAATGCCAAGTCCAAGGGCGTGTGCCTCTCTCGACCTGGACATTTATGGTTATTAAAGATGTCCAAGGGCGAATCACTGTTGTCAAAGCCTGACATATCTGAAATCACTGTAGACTATATTCTGCACTTTTCATTCATTTAGTAACCTTTTCAAAAATGAGAGTTAATTCCACTCACACTGTTGCTTAGTGGTCCCCACTTTCTTTCCTAAAATTTCAGAAACCATGTATTTAGTTATTTGTTCCCAAATTTTCAAAGGGATTAATGTCAGAGTTATTTCTTTCTTGTCCCTGTCAACTATTCTTCTCTCCCCACCCCCACACCACATGCTTTCTTACTCTTTCCTTGATCAGTCTAGTTCCACCTCTTTCTTCTTGCCCCTCTCCTTTCCTCCATGATTTCAACAAGATTTCCAACAGACACACCTGATGCTTCATGGGTGACTTCTTTTTACTCAAGACTGCTAGTATCATAGAACATCAGGACTTGAAGGGGCCTTGGAGACCAGCCAAGGCAAAGCCCTCATTATGGAGGTGAAGAAACTGGGCATCGAGGGCACAGGTCACACTGACATGCCCAAGTTGGGGCCGAGCCAGCATGAGGACCCAGACCTTCTCCCTGGCTGAGTATTTCTCGTAGCCTGCCTTGTTAGGACTTGGAGGCTCAGCTGTGAGGCTGGGCAGGCTCTAAGGCTCCTCTCCTGAGATAGGTATGGTGGCAAATGCACTAAGGTAGATGGTGGCCCATAAGGTCCCTAAATTGGGTAGAGTTAAATGTTAAATGGGAGCAAGAACTCACTTACACTCCTCACTGCTCAGATGGGATTTCTAGAAAAGCAGAAACAATGCCGCTGAGATCCCAGACATTGCAGTAGCATGCTGCCCTTTGTGTATGTGTGTGAGATGGGGGAGGAGGAGGGACACAAACAGAACCAAAAAGGAAATGAATACAAAAATAAACATAAAGGCGCACCTTACAATGATGGCAGCATGCCAAAAGGACACAGGAGCCAACTGACAGAGCTTCTGATGGCCAAACCTGGAACAATCTGAGCAACAAGACAAACAAAGTCATGTTGGACTATAAACCAAAGCGGAGAGTAAATATCCATGAGCCAGCGCTGATGTAAAGAAATGACTGAATAAATAATTGGGGGAGAAGAGACAAATCTCCCATGCAAAGGAATTCCTAATGGTTTATGTAGATGTTGTGCCCGTGAGGAGTGAGAACATAAATCCCTACTCCTGTTGTATGGGCTGCACACAGCAGCCTCCTTCCAGAAGGAGCAGTACGGAAAGGACAGGAAAAGAGTAACTGAAGAGCGGAGAAATGGGACAGATACTGCCTAGGTCAGGTGAAGAAAGTCAACACCAACGGTGATAAGTCACCTTGGCAGTATGTGATCTTGATATGATGTGATGAGAAGGGCACTGTATCTCTGGGGTCTCCTCTAAAACCCATAATCCCAGTCTAATCATGAAAAAAAAAATCAGACAAATTCCAACACTGGGACATCGTATATAATCCCTGAGGAGCAGTCCTCACAACTGCCCAAGTCATCAAGAACAAGGAAAGTCAAGGGGCGCTTGGGTGGCTCAGTCAGGTAAGCATCTGACTCTTGGTTTCAGCTCAGGTCATGATCTCAGGGTCCTGGACTGAGCCCCACATTGGACTCCATGCTCGGGGGGAGACTGCTGGAGATTCTCTCTCTCCCTCTCCTCTGCCCACTCCCCTGCTCGCTCATGCTCTCTCTCTCTCTGTCTAAAATAAACAAATAAATTAATCTTTAAAAAAAAATAAGGAAAGTCTGAGAAACTATCTGTGCCTCAAGGAGCCCAAGGACACACAATGACTAAATGCACTGTGGGACCCTGGATGGGCTTCCTGAACAGAAAGAGGACATTAGGTAAAAACTAAGGAAATCTGTTATGAACTGTGGGCTTTAGTGAATAATAATATATTAATATTACTTATTTAATTATAATCAATGTACCTGATTATGTAAGTGGTGGATAATAGAAAATGTGTGTGAGGTATGTGGGAACTCTGTTGTAGAAAATAAATATATAATTAGAATAGGAATTAGGAAATAAATATATAAATAAATGAAATAAAAGAATTGTATACAGAAAAGCAGATGACCTTCTGGAAGTGGGTTGGGTGGGGAGATGCTCTGATACTCTGAAGGGGGCATGTAAGCTCAGGGGGGACAGGCTCCAGGGACTCCTGTCCTGTGGGGAGGTGAGAGCTAGAAGAGCGGCATGGAGAAGGGCACGAGGCAGGGACATCTGGTCTCCCCGGTCTAAGGGAAGACCTGCAGCCGTGACCCCATAAAGCTGAGGTGGCAGTGGCTCCTCCAGCAGGATTTGCGACGCTCTCCAGCAATGCTTTGCAGGTCAGAACTGGGAGCCGAGACTTTAGCCCACTCGGGATCTGTGACCTCTAAGCGGCATCAAAGCAAAGGGGGTGGGAGGTGTCCCAGCACATCAGCAAAAACACCTCCTCCCAAAGACGGGTTCCCATTCCAGTGACAGAGGCAGAACTCCAGGCTGGCTGGTCGGGCCATGAGCAAGGCTTTGCAACGGGGCCATGACGTTCTCCCCTTTTAGGTTCAGTGAAAAGGGCTTTGTGCACATGCCCTAGAGGTGAGCACCATCTTTCATAACCATGCCAGCATTCAAAACTGTGTTCATAAGATCCTGCTCCTTTAGGCAAATGAATTCAAGCCAGAAATTGTAAGAGGAATAATACTTCCCCGTTCACCATTGTGTCTTTCTGCAATAAATAATTTCTAGCCAGGGTGCTAGAGAATTCTAAATGATAGACATATTATGTTCATGAAAGACAACTTTAAGAAAAATCTTTCTGCAATAAAAGTGAGGGTTTTCCCCCCCTTCTTGGCATCCCAGCTTGCCATAGAAATGAGTGATTTTCTGAATTTCTGCCAAGTTAGATGGTTCAGCATGCTATTAGATTAGTCTGTTTATACAGAAACAGCCCCAAATAGGAAACACACAGAAGCTATTAAAGATATTGTCCTGTGAGGGAAAGATTTGAATGGTTTTCTTACTCCAAGTGGGAAATAAGATATGAGTCAGTATTAATGTGATAAAGAAGTTAATGCATTCTAAAGCAAACCATTGGGTTCTTCATCTTGTTTCAGAGGTGACAATAAAAGGAACACACAGACAATTATTTAGGGTTGGGTGAGCAGGGAAGGTAGTGAATACTTTGCACAGCCCAACTGGGCCTGCCAGTTGGAAATATATCCCTCTTAGAAAATAATGCTGGGGCACCCGGGGAGTTTCCAAAGGGAAAGATGGTTGGTGGCCAAAAAAAAAAAAAAAAGAAGACGACTAGATAAATATATAAATAAAGCAAGGTTTCAGAAATTCAAAAGTGAAATTCCAATTTCACTTCTGCCCTTGGGTTGCTCCATAAACTAATGGAAATCATATGACCTCTAAGGTCAATGTGATTCAAGACGGAGGACTTATATTGAGTTCTACGTGTGAGATGCTGTGGACTGTTACCTTCCTCATCTATAAAGTGAACAGTGTGACCTATACCTTGAAGTCACCTCGTCTCTCCTCAGTAAGTCGTAAGATGACCTATGGAGGAAAGATGGGGCCACATTCTGGCCATGTGAGCTGCTCCTGACAACATTTTCAGATAGACAATATGTGACTCTGTAAGTAAAAACATGTCTAAAATGCCCAAATAAAGCCTGGTGTTATGTATTATTTTCCTCTTAGTTCATAGATGAAAATCATGAAGAAATAGGGCTTTCTCACAAAATGCGTATTTCTTATGGGGTCATCATCTTCTTGGCTGTCCTCTGAAGCCTGCTAAGTAACTTAGAACTTGCTGTACAGAAGAATAGCAAAGAAAGGTGAATTCTCTACTATCTAGAATGTATTTGGTTTCCTACTGCTGTGTAACAAATTACCATAAAATTCGTGGCTGAAAGCAACATACATTTATTATCTTTTCATGAGTCAGGAGTATGGGCATTGCCTGGCTAAAATCCTGGTATTGGATGGGCTGCAGTCTCATCAGAGGCTTAGGAGGGTAAGTTGAATCACCTTTAAGCTTCTGTAGACTATTAGTAGAATTCACTTCCTTGAGATTGTAGGACTGATATTCCTATTTTCTTGTTGTGTACTTTGGGCCCCTCAGCTTCTAGAAGATTCCTGCAGTTCCTTGCCACATGGCCCACTCCATAGCTCCTCTCACAACATGGCACCTTACTTCCTCAAGGCCATCAATGGAGACTCTGGCTTCAGACCCCCTTTAAAGGGCTATCACCTGATCAATCCAGGACCACCCAGGATGATCTCCTTTCTGATTAACTTAAAACCAACCAATTTGGGACCTTAATTATAACTGCAAGACCCCTTCACTTTGCAGTGTAACGTAGCCTAATCAAGGAAGTGACATCCCATCACGCTTTCCATATTTTATTGTCTAGAAGCAAGTCACAGTTTCTCCACCACACTCAAAGGGAGGGCATCACACCAGGGAGTAGACAACAGGAGATGGGAAATCAATGGGGCCACCTTAGGATCCACCTGCCAAACAGGATGAAAACACAGGGGTTCACTTCTAAAGAAAGTTTTATCTTAGTAGGGTCAGAATTACTTCATTTATGAGTGTGCTTAGAATCTTGGAGGGTGGAGAGAATCAAGGTAGAGCCCTGTATTTCTTCCAAATAATCATATTTTCTCAAGGTTCTCCTGGAATTACTGGTTGTTAGGTAGTATGTAATAAAATACAGGTATGCTTAAAATGTACAGTTAAATCTTAGCAAGTGACACCCAGGTAACCGAAATCCTCCTTCCATCAGCGCAACAATGAACTTGGGCATCCAGAAGCACTACAGCATTAAGAAAAGCCAAGAAAGGCTCACAGGCAAACCTGTACCTGGTTGTCTGAAAGGCCAGAACAACACAGGTTCAAGGAGGACAATGAAGTATGGAATGTTACAAGCTGGCCAAGAGACACCAACTTCTGAGGCCACCAGACACAAGAAAAGAATAAGCAATGTTAAGAGGGGAAGACATATCAAGAGGGGAGAGATGGGGGCAGGTGAGGTTGGAGAAGAGGGAAAAAGTACAGCAAATTTCATACAGGGAGGGATTGAGGGAGTGGGGAGGATGGGGCAGGGGCAGGAAGGGACAGGAGCAAATGTAGCCATTCAGTTAACCAGAATGATGTGCCAGTTAAGTCAGATTCTATGAAGCTTGGCAGCCTGATTCTGGCCATTAACTTTAATGTTTTCAGAACCCTGGCACTTTCACAGGTGTGCATGGAAACCATCTGGTTTTTGTGCTCTACCCTGCCTATTAAAGCCCAGCATCTTCAAAGATAAACTGTGGACCACAGGGTTGGGGAGGGATAGGGGGTAAAAGCCTTTACCACATTATTTGCCTTCACTAGAAAGAGCCTTTCAACAACCTCAGAATGGGATCGTTTTATTTTGAAACTGTGATATTAAAAAAAAATAAAATACAGTTATATGCTTTAATATATAGAAACACCACCTGGGCAAACAAATTGCTCAAAAACAAAATCCCAACAAAATAAATGCAGTGTGTGGTGACCCAGACATGATAAATGAAAGAAGAAATAAACTGAGGGGGGGGGGAATCCATATCCCAAACCACGTCTTTACAGTAGTGATGTTTATAAATTTGACACCCTTGCAAGGAGAGCTCACTCAAGATTATTTCTATGCAAATACACATTTTGCCAACACAAGAGCATGCAGGAAAGAAAAAAAAATCCCAACTATATTTCTTGAAAATCAATTCTTGTGCAGTACAAGTGCATCAAGAAACAGTAATAAGTACACTGGTAAGTATTAAAATGCTGTGTCAAATGCGAACTTGTAGGAGGACAAGGGTCCCGGATATAGGGGACAGGGGACAGGAAACTGTTGTACACTGCCCAAAGTTGAATATCTAGTCTGCCACTGATAGAGGCGCTTCCTTCCTTCCAGGGACAAAGCTTGAACGCTGAATGTCCTGAGCGCCCTGGTTCCCCGTGGTTTACAGACAAGGTTCCACAGAAGGTGGCACAGAGCAAACTTACAGAACACAGAGCACCTGCCTGACTGGAGCTGCGGCCCAAGGGCTCCAAACCCTGGCGATCAGCAGGTTCTTAGGAGAAAGCCTTGGGCCAGTCCCCTTAACAACCATCTCTTCTATATCCCCAATGAAACCAGCCTATCATTTCCTGGTTAGGACAGTTCCTTCGAGTTCACATTCCAGAAAGTGGAAGGTATAATATTCTTTATTAGACATCCTTTCACCATTAGCTAGTAAGTATACCATCTTGATCAGCTGTGTGTCTAATCCCGTCCTAGCATTATAAGCCAGAGATTGTCTCACCCCCTTTGAAAGAAGAGGACATTGAAGTGAGAGATCAAGCTGCCTTCTCAGTGTCCTGTGGTTAATTAGGAACAGAGCTGGATCTACAGGAATCCAGATAAAGATAAGGTGTGTATGTTGTTTTTTGTTTTTTTAATTTTTACCATGACCACCATCTTTCTTTGCTTTTATAGTTACAAATTGTGTACAACTGAGGCTAGAAATTGCACAGCAGTGGAGGCTGGAAGGGGAGCCAAGGGGGCCACTGGGGTTCTGGAATTATCCTAGTAATGTGGATGCTGCTTACTCACGTGTGTCCGTGTGTACAAATTCACTGAGGTATATCATAGTGTGTGTCCTTTTCTGCTTATATTGTACTCGGGTAAAAAGTTGAGGAACCTAGGCACCTGGGTGGCTCAGATGTTAAGCGTCTGCCTTCGGTTCAGGTCATGGTTTCGGAGTCCTGGGATCAAGGCCCACATAGGGCTCCCTGCTCAGTGGGAAGTCAGCTTCTCCCTCTCCCACTCCCCATGCTTGTGTTCCCTCTCTCGCTGTCTCTCTCTTTGTCAAATAAATAAATAAAATCTTAAAAAAAAAAAAAAAGTTGAGGAACCTGCCCTGCAGTGACAGTGGCCTGAGTAAGGTCTCCGTTGCCCACTTCTCTAAACCCAGGGCTCTTATGTGGGGAAGATCCTCATGGGCACATCCAAGGCACCACTGGAAGCTTGTCAGCTGAGTATTGGATCATGAACCAACACATGTCACAGGAAAACGGCTCCAGGCTTTCCTCTTTCCCTCTTGGTCCTATCTTTTGGGGGTAGGGAACTCTCATGAGTCATACCATTACAAAGATTTAGGCAATTCTAGCTTTGTTCTCTGCACTAAACACTGATTCTGTTCAAGAAGAGGCCTGTTACGAGCTGAATTATCCAAAAACCACATGTTGAAGTCCTAAGCCCCCGTACCTTAGGATGTGAGTGTATTTGGAAATAGAGCCTTTAAACAGGTAATTAGGGTAAAATGAGGTCAATAGGATGAGCCCTAATCTGACTGCTGTCCCTACAAGACATGCACAGAGGGAAGACTCTATGAGGACCCAGGAAGAGGACAGGTGACTGCACAGCAAGGAGACGAGCCTCAGAGGAAAGCAGCCCGGCCGACACCTTGACTTTGGACTTCCAGCCTCTAGAACTATGAGAAAATGCCTGTTGTTTAAGCCGCTCAGGCTGTTGAACTCTGTTATGGCCACCCTAGGAAACCCATACAATGTCCAAAGCAAGAATGGCTCCAGCCCTCGCCTACTGAGATGGGAAATCTCTAAGAACAAGGGTTTTGGAGTCAGGGACGCTGGGACTTGAACCCCTGCCCTGTGGCCTGGGGCACATCATTTCTTGCTTCCATCAGAGGCAAAATGTGGATAATAACAACCTCATAGGCTTGTCATCAAAATCTAATTAGATAATGCTGAACACCACGCCAGGCTCATAGATGGGTCTCAATAAATATTAGTTGTTAGCAATGTTGATATGATGATGATAAAATGAAGATTAAAAAAACCCTTTCTGGCTTGTTCTAACAGTTTGTTATAACGATGTGAACCGTGCAAATGAAATGGTTACACAAAGGTCAATTAACATTTTGATTGATAGGTATGTTGAAATATAGCAAGGCAGCTTCATTCCACCATTCAGACAAACATTTCCCAAGTTCCTTGGACACCAAGACACTGTGATGATGGGCCAATGGACATGGGGCCCATGATGGTGCAGAGGGGATGGGGCATGCACACAGGTAACCTGGAACCAGGCAGGGTGGGGTGGGACCTACAGGGGAAGTGCAAGCATCATGGAGCACAACTGTGGGCAGGGGACTCATTTCAGCTCGGAGGCTGGGGACACATCTTCAGGATTCTCGCCCACCGGCCTCGGAACAGAAAGTTCCGTGTTCACACTGAGTCACTGCACACAGCTTCCTGAATAACGGGATCAGCTGCACACAGTAACGGGGCCCATCGGCAGAGCTGCAAGTCTGACCACTTTCTAAAACTGAATTGACCAGTGAACTCGGAGAGTTCAACAAAATGACCAGACTATTTATCTGGCAGCTTGCACATGAAAAAGGTCTGGAAGAGCTGCCCAGACCATCTCTGGGTTGTCTCTTCTCAGACTGTGTCCACCATCCTAAACTTGTCCCTTGTCAAAAAAAACCAAACATTAAATAACATCTTACTTGCTTATATAACTAAACAAACAAAGAGAAGTGGTGTGTGCGTGTGTGTGCACGCACACACATGCACCAGCACGTGCATACACACCCGGAAAAAGCAGACAACACACCTATCACCAGCACCTTTGCAAGGCTGCGGTGCTCATGAGCCACCAGTTAGAGAACACTAGCCAAGAGAAGGGGAAGCTCACTAACGTTATTTTCTTGAAGATTACCCTACTGACTGCCTAAGACATCATTTCTTCCCTCCCTTCCTCATTTCCTTTCAACACGCCCTTTTGAGCCTACCACGCACCAGGCCCTGGGACATGGAAACAAGAGCAAAGGCATCCCATGACCCAAAGGATCTGGGGTCTGTACCAGGGCCTAGAGCTCCAATGAGCACCTTCTAGAGTGGCTACGCCTTATCAAACAACAGGGATGGTGTGCCGGAAATGTAGAGTATGTACCATGTTTCCTAGCATCACAACTTAGCCTCCGATCTTCCAAAAATGATAGAAATGTCAAAATTTAAAATTAAAAACCTAAAACTTAGAAAAATGATTTTACAACTAGAAGCACACAGGAGAGACCCCAAACTCAGAACACGCTCGCTATTTCTGAAACATCAATGCATTAGCCCCACCTGCCAGCAAGACTCGGGCAGAACTGTTGATGACACCCAGCTCAGAACTAGGGCTTATTAAACATGTGTTGGCTGATTATCTAAGCATCACAAAGATCTATGGAAAAGAAAAAGCTAAGAATGCATTTAAAAGACAACTATGCCAATACTTCTGGGGTGTACATAAAATACTTCAAGGCAGAGACTAATGTTGGTACCCCAACTCTGCTTCACTCAACCTTAGAATCCAGAAGGGGTGGTCCCTGGCACTGGACCAAGGTGAAGGGGGAGGGGGTGTCCTTCATTTGCCACACACCTCTGTCCTCTTTGGCACGAAGACATACACACTTTCCTGAAGTCAAGAGGTTGGCACTGACCAATGTCAGGTCAGCTCCCCAGGGTCACTTGAGGAATAATGTGGAAAGATGCCCAGCAGGACCCACAGACATAAAAATAGGGTGGTTCTGTGATTGCCCAGAGAGCCTGCCACCTCTACGCCACCCAGGTTATAGGGGATGCCTCCGGGGCCCCAGCCTGATAGGCAGCAATCGGACTCAAAGGAAAAGATGTGCTGAAGACGTGATAAGCATGATTTTACTAATAATGAAGCAGTACACATACAAATAAGCCATCTCACTCTGCTCCATTCCTGTTGCTTGTGCATGTACGCACGATGTCAAAGCTGGAAAGGGCCCTATGAAACCCAAAAGGCTCTGATCATGGAAAGTTCTTTCAATAACCATTTGGTTTAAAAAAAAAAAAGGGCTGTCTAGAGTTGACTCTAAATTATTCATCTCACTGAGTGTGACTATCCATTCATTTTGATGCAGAGATTTTCGTATGTTTAATTACAAGGTGCTGCCCCAGGACAGCATACAAGGTTCAGCAAATTTTCTGTAAAGAGCCAGACAGTAAATACTTTAGGCTTTGTGTGCATATGGTCTCTGACTACTCAACTCTGCCACTGTAGGTGAAAGCACAGACAATATGTAAACAAATGGGTATATCTGGGTAACCAATAAAACTTTTATTTATGAAAACAATCCCCAGGCCAGGCTTGGCCACAGGCTGTAAGTTTGCTGACCTGTGTAGAACCTAGAATGTGTAGCATATCACACATATGAACTGTGAAAATTTCTGAAACATATCTGGCCTCAAAAGTTTCAGACAAAGGGCTATAATCCTTTGGTTCCAATTATGGGAAGTGTTCCCTGCAGGGAAGTTCTTTACAAAGAGCTGGGACTTTCCTCCAATCAGTGCTTGGCCAACCTCCCTAAGTACCTTTTGGTCATCTGCTGTAATACTCAGCAACAACAGTGGTGATTTCAACTTTAATCTGGAATCCAGGTGTGTGGAGCTGGTGCAGAGCACCTGCTCCGGGTCAAATTCCACAGGATGACTTGCATGCAGTTTTTTCAGGGAGAGAAGGAGGGTTAATGCCCCTTTTGAAAGGGTAGGAAAACAGGAGGACAACAATTTTCCCAAAGATAGGTTTCCCAGATGAGCCTCACAGACATCCATTTGTCTTCATGAGGAGTCCTTAGAACAGGGAGCACTCCAGCACTCCAGCAGCACCAGGTCCAAACAACCCGCGTGACACAGCGCGGGGCTATGGTACACACTCACCAAGGCTGTAGGGAACACCCTGGGGCTTTGATGCACTGAAGTTTCCACAGGAGGTATTCCTGCTCTAGCCTCTGAGGGTTTGGCAGTACTGGGAGCACCAGACACCAGTGATGGTGGTCCTGGTGAGGTGCCCTCACGTGTCTCTGTGGACAGTGGAGAGAGGGAAGGCATCATAGAGAGAAGCTGAGGATGGAAGCCAGGAGTCAGTGAAGAGCAGTGTCTCCAAGAGACAACATTCAGGGAACCCAGAAGTATTCGGTGGGGTTGTGAGAAGGACAGAGGCTATAGATTCATGAGAAGGGGGCATAAGGCAGTGAAATGCAGGCTTGGTAGTAACCCCATGGCTTCTGGAAGAAATGAGACATATTAATATCTATTAATCCTTGAGCA